>NC_063335.1:32347608-32353486 GCF_021869965.1 Rhincodon typus
CACACACACAACTCACAGTCATACACACACCTCACAGTCATACACACACTCACACACACACCTCGCAGTCATACACACACATACACCTCATCGTCATACACACACACCTCACAGTCATACACACACACACCTCACAGTCATACACACACACACCTCACAGTCATTTACACACACACCCCACAGTCATTCACACACACACACCACACAGTCATACAAACACACACCTCACAGACATACACACACACACCTCACAGTCATACACACAAACACACCTCACAGTCATACACGCACACGCACACACACCTCACAGTCATGCACATGCACACACGCACACACACCTCACAGTCATACACACACACACATACACACACACACACGCACACACACCACCTCACAGTCATGCACTTGCACACACACACACACCTCACAGCATGCACAAACACACACATACCTCACGGTCATGCACACACACACACCTCACGGTAATGCACATGCAAACACACACACACTTCACAGTCTTGCGCACACACACACACATACACACAAGCACATCTCACAGTCATACACCCACACACACCTCACAGCATGCACACACACCTCACAGTCATGCACACACACACACACCCTTCACAGTTGTGCGTGCACGCGCACACACACGCACACACACACACACACACACACACCTCACAGTCATGCACACATTCTCGGAAGTGGGTCAGTTTAGCTGGATGAGACGACTGTGAAACCTGTGTCTGAGACAGAGATCAGGGAATTTAAAGGAGAGACTCTGCCAGATAAAGGTTAAAAAGCTGAAACGGAGACAGTAATTCGGCGCTTTCAAATAATCTCAGCTGTTGATCAACTGCCAGTTCGGTCATTGAAGTAGGGCAAGTTTGAGTTGTGTTGGAGGAAATTCAGAAGCTAGATAAGTGAAAGTGAGGATTTGAAATTGCTTTTGAAAGAGACAAAGTATTGATGAGATTTGGTGCCCCACAGTGTCAGGAAGGTCTGGGATGGTTGCTGAAAATTACGGAAGATCCGTCTTTACTCCAACTGCTGTTGGATATTCTCTGTGGAGTGTTCCATCTCAGTCTGTCTGTTCCCCATATTTACCCCATTCTAACATCCAGAATTACCATATGATATATAGAAGTTATAAAGACGTTATGTAGAAGACTGTTATATTTTGAGGCAGCTCATTTTGATCCAAACTGTCAAATCTTATGGCCTTACCCTGTTAGTATGTCATTGGGATTTTAAACATTCTCTACTTTAATGTAACAAAGTTTCTAGACCCTAACCACGTCATGATATAAAGGTAGCAGCCGCCCTTCCCCCAGGATCATATACATTTAGGGTCTTGCCCTGGATTGTAGCATGAAGGGAGTATGACCATCATTCAGCATACCAATGGTGTCACATAGAGCCACAGAGTCATACAGCACAGAAATAGATGCTTCAGTCCAACTTGCCTATGTTGACCATGTTTCCCAAACTAAATTAAACTAAACTAGTTCCACATGCCTGCGTTTGGCCCATGTCCCTCTAAACCTTTCCTATTTATGTACCTGTTAAAATATCCTTTAAATGTTGCAGCAGTGCCTGCATCTACCCCTTCATGTAAAATACTGGATCTTTTACTAAAGAAAGTGATGAAACAGCATCTAGAGAAAGTTAAACCATGCTTCCCAAAGCTGATTGAATTCTTTAAAGAGCTTGTTAATAAAAAGGGCGTCAGTGGTACAGCAGTAAGAGGTCATTTTTAAAACAGATAGTAAGAACTGCCGATGCTGGAGTCAGAGATAACACAGTGTGGAGCTGGAGGAACACAGCAGGTCAGGCGGCATCAGAGGAGCAGGAAAGCTGACATTTTGGGTCAGGACCCTTCTTCAGAAAAGGTGTTCAGAAAAGTTTTTAAAAGGTGTTCATTCAGTTAGCACATGGTATTTTCATGATAAAGGTTAGGCCATGTGGAGTTGAGGGCATATTGCAGGATGGATAGCATATTAGATAAAAATTAGGAAGCAGAGTGAAGCAATATAAAGTAGTTATTCAGATTGGAGGCAGGTAATAACAGTATTCCAGAAGAGATTGCTGCTACATATAATTAAATCAGTGATTTGAATTAAGAAATAACTAACTGAATATCAAACTCGACAGGTAATACCAACGTGGGGGTTTCAAAAAGAAATAAACAGTATATTACTTGAAGGAATTAGAAAACTTGCCAAGAGGATAACAAAGTAGCAAATGAGTTAACTGAGTTGATGCACTTCAGTCAAAAAAATAGTAACATCACCTACACCTTTGAAAATAAGGAACTGGAAAAGCAGAGGAGTCTAACAATACAGGGGAACAAAGCAGGAACAGTGGAATCATAGGCTTGCAAAGCAATTGAAATGTTAACAAAGCAATGATTTATTCTTAATGTTATAGAATTGAAAAGTAGTAAATTCTGTTCAACTTGAATAGAACTCTAAACAGATGGCACTTGGGAGTACCATGCACAGTCTAGTTTCCATAAAGACGACAGAAGCACTGAAGAAAATGCAATGAAAGATTTACAAGGATAGTAGTGGAAAAGAAAGATTACACCTAGCAAGAAGAATTGAAAAGGTTAGGATCTCTTTTTCTTTAGAAGAAGGCAATTTACTGGTGACCTGCTGGAGTCCTTCCAAGTTATGAATGAGTTTGACAGGGTCAACATGGACAGAATACTTTCCTCGTGGGAGAATCCAAAATGAGGATTTAGAAACATGAGTGATTAATAAACACAAGATCAGGAAAATGAGGAGAAATGTCTTTGCTTGAAGCATACTTAGAACGTAGAACTCATTAACACAGGAAATGGCTATTAATAGTTTAGAAGGTGCTTTCAAAAGGAAACCACTTAGTATGTGAGAAAGATAGACTGAGAGGCTGAGATAAATAGATGGAAGGAAAAGAGGGCTGTGGTTTATAAACACCTACGTAGACCATTTGAGCCAGATGGTCTATCTTTGTGTTGGATAATTAATGCATTATCACAATTTTTTTGTGATGAGATCCCCTATGTGTACTGAGCAAGACAGCAATCTCTGAGTGGTAACATTTACAGACCAGGTAGTTTTGAAGTGTTGCTAGGAAACAACATTCAATTCTGCTCAATAAGGGAGGGACTATTGCAAGGTTTCTGTAGGTCACTCAGTACAGTTCAGGAGTCACTGAAAGAAGTCAAAGGCTATAGGCAATTGATAACATCAGTGCAGATGTGAGACTGAAACAGAGAGTGGAGTACATGTTAGGCAGTTGTTTTTAGCTGTACTGCTGTCAAGGCAGGTTAACGAGATGGGTAATATGTAGGAGACTCTAAACATTCATCAGCAGATGTCCTCTGTTAGAGTCAAGGTTCAGGGCTGGCCTATGAGCTATGAAAGCCTCATAAGAAGCCTTTGCAGAATTAACATTTCAGTATCACTGAGAGTGGGGTTGAAAAACACATAAGAATAGTTAGCTGGATCAGAGCTCAGAAAACTATAGAAGCTATCTCTTTCAATTCCTCCCACTTCCTACATACAAAGGGGGTGGCCATGGGTACCCGCATGGGCCCAAGCTACGCCTGCCTCTTTGTAGGTTACGTGGAACAATCCCTCTACCTACACCGGCCCTAAACCCCACCTCTTCCTCCGTTACATTGATGACTGTATCGGCGCCGCCTCGTGCTCCCACAAGGAGCTCGAACAGTTCATCCACTTCACTAACACCTTCCACCCCAACCTTAAGTTCACCTGGACCATCTCTAATACCTCTCTCTCCTTCCTGGACCTCTCTGTTTCCATCTCTGGCAACCACCTGGAAACCGATATCCATTTCAAACCCACCGACGCCCACAGCTACCTAGAATACACCTCCTCTCACCCACCTTCCTGCAAAAATGCCATCCCCTATTCCCAATTCCTTCGCCTCCGCCGCATCTGCTCCCAGGATGAGGCATTCCACTCCCGTACATCTCAGATGTCCTCATTTTTAAAGGACCGCAACTTCCCCCCTTCAGTGGTCGAGAACGCCCTCGACCGTGTCTCCCGCATTTCCCGCAACTCATCCCTCACACCCCCTCCCCGCAATAACAACCAAAACAGAATCCCCCTCGTCCTCACGTACCACCCCACCAACCTCCGGATCCAACGCAACATCCTCCGACACTTCCGCCATCTGCAATCCGAACCCACCACCAAAGACATTTTTCCCTCCCCACCCTTATCTGCTTTCCGGAGGGACCACTCTCTCCGGGCCTCCCTTATCCGCTCCACACTCCCCTCCAGCCCCACCACCCCCGGCACTTTACCCTGCAACCGCAGGAAGTGCTACACCTGCCCCTACACCTCCACCCTCACCCCCATCCCAGGCCCCAAGAATACTTTCCACATCAAGCAGATGTTCACCTGCACATCTGCTAATGTGGTATACTGCATCTGCTGTACCTGTTGTGGCCTCCTCTACATCGGGGAAACCAAGCGGAGGCTTGGGGACCGCTTTGCAGAACACTTACGCTCAGTTCGCACTAAACAACTGCACCTCCCAGTCGCGAACCATTTCAACTGCACCTCCCATTCCTCAGACGACATGTCCATCCTGGGCCTCCTGCAGTGCCACAACGATGCCACCCAAAGGTTGCAGGAACAGCAACTCATATTCCGCTTGAGAACCCTGCAGCCCAATGGTATCAATGTGGACTTCACAAGCTTCAAAATCTCCCCTCCCCCTACCGCATCTCAAAACCAGCCCAGCTTGTCCCCGCCTCCCTAACCTGTCCTTTCTCCCACCTATCCACTCCTCCCACCTCAAGCCCCACCCCCATCTCCTACCTACTAACCTCATCCCGCCCCCTTGACCTGTCCGTCCTCCCTGGACTGACCTATCTCCTCCCTAACCCCACCTACACTCACTTTTACTGGCTCCATCCCTGCCTCTTTGACCTGTCTGTCTCCTCTCCACCTATCTTCTCCTCTATCCATCTTCTATCCGCCTCCCCCTCTCTCCCTATTTATTTCAGAACCGCCTTCCCCTCCCCCAGTTCTGAAGAAGGGTCTAGGCCCGAAACGTCAGCCTTCCTGCTCCTCTGATGCTGCTTGGTCTGCTGTGTTCATCCAGCTCTACACCTTGTTATCTACTATAGAAGCCCTGCTGCCTTGGTGACACTTTAGTGTTTGTGAAAAGTTAGAGTGGTACCTGTGAGGTGATAGAGTTTCCAGAGATCAGGGGAGCTCAAACCAAGGAAAGGAAGGTAATTGGCCAGAATGGGAGCAGGAAACAGGTCTCAAGAGGGAGTTTCAAGGCCAGAGCAGCAAATGTGAAGAATTATAATCTCTTGTGAAGTTTAATAAAGTTTAGGGAAGGAAGAATTGTGAGAAAAAGTGTGGAATATGGTTTGATTGTGTGCTGTCAATCACAATCTATTACCCATATTTACTACATCGATTCTGCATTGTTAGAATTAAATTGTACATGTGTTGTACACTGTATAGAAAAGAATAGGTTTTTGTTCAAACAGCGGGACCTGAGTTTCATTCCTTCGGTCAGTCTCCTGACTGTCACACTTTATCTGCTTGAAAAATATAAATGAGTGATCACTAGCCAGATGATAAATTTGGTGAGATAGCAAGAACTGTAGATGGTGGAGTTAGAGATAACACAGTGTCGAGCTGGTTGAACACAGCAGGTCAGGCAGCATCAGAGGAGCAGGAAAATTGATGTTTCGGGTTGGGACCCTTCTTCAGAAATGGGGAAGGGGGAAGGGAGCTCATCCCCACCTCCTTGACCTGACATTTACCAGTTTCAAAATCTCCCCACCCCCGGCCTCATCCCATGACCAACCCTCCCTCTCATCCCCACCTCCTTG
>NC_063335.1:32353496-32414535 GCF_021869965.1 Rhincodon typus
CCGGCCTCATCCCATGACCAACCCTCCCTCTCATCCCCACCTCCTTGGCCTGACTTATTTCTGAGCTCCCTTCCCCATTTCTGAAGAAGGGTTCCGAACCAAAATGTCAGCTTTCCTGCTCCTCTGATGCTGCCTGGCCTGCTGTGTTCATCCAGCTCCACCCTTTGATAAATTTGGTAGTTTGTTTTGAAATCATTACATATGCTATATTTCAAATTAAATTAAATGTTGTGAACAAACGCATTAAAGAAAAGCAGTATAATTGAATGAAATAGTTGTTTGACTATATTCTGCTAATATTTGGAGGCACAATAGCAGAGTGGGTGAGTTCAAATACAATCACATCATTTTCCTTAATGAATAAATCTGGAATACAAAGCTTGGCCCAGTGATGGTAATGATGGACCTATCTGATTGTCATTAAATACCCATCTCGTTCACTAAAGTCTTTTAGAGAAGGATCTCTGCTGACCTTACCCAGTCTGGCCTACATTCAACATTCATAACAATGTGGCTGACCCTTAAATGCCTTAGGAAATGGTGGAACGAGACTCTCAACTGTACTAAATGACTACAGAGACTCTGAAACGTAATAAAACTGGATGGACCACCTGACATCAACCTCGGCACCTGAATTCACACAAACAAATCCTGCCACACTGGGCCTGCCATGTCCTCATCAGTGACTTTAAGCAGATCCATGCCAAAACTGAGAAAGTTGCCCCACAGATCAGTTGACCAAAATCCTTACCTTTTTCCCACATTATGCCTTACATCAAATTTTCCCAACCCCTCTGTCACCATATATGGGTCACCCCTGTTCCAAAGGCAGGCTAGGCCCTCCCAGGAATGATAAATCAGTACTTTGCCATGTAAAGCACTCTGTGCTCCCTGTCCATAATTAAAATCTAGTCATATTTGGGATTGGTATTGATAGAGAAATCATGAGGCAATGCTGTATGTAAACATTACCTCTAATTACACGATAATGCTCCAGGCTTCCATATAGAACCATCTCCCAGTGTCTTGGCTATCATCAGCTTTATATCGCTGATGAAGTAAACCAGTCTATTTACATATTTCATTTAACTATTACATTACAACTACCAACTCAGATTACACCAGCATTTACATACTGTTACACATGTGTCACACATTGGTCCTTGCTTTCAAGTTTGAGGTTGCAAAGTTTCCCACTGAATCTGTATTCAACTTGGATCGTGCATGGAGGGAGCCCTGACCCTACTAGGATGACGAAGGAGAAAGCACGGGTGAAGTAACGAAAGCCATCAGACTCCCATCTATTATAGAGAACTGTGGACATTATTTAATCCTGGAGAAGGTTCACAACTTCAGTGTTTTTTCATGGACAGCTGACACAGCCTAGGATCTTCCAAAGACTCTCCAGATTGACTGAGTCCAAAGCTTTCTTAGTTGGTCCAATGAAGCCCTTATAGAAAGCTTGGTTTTGCTCAGAGCATTTCTTTTGGATCTTCTGAATGGTAATGATCAAAGCTGTCATTTTGGAGATGCTCAGAGTCACACTGGGATGTAGCAGGAGTAGTGTCACCAGGAGCAGTCCAGTAGAGGTGGTCAGGAGAACCGTACTTTGGTGGTCGTCACTTTCCACCACATTTCCCTTCTTCAAGATTGTTTCAATCTTTTGGGACTCTCACTTGATGCCAGGTTTACCATAAAACCAAGGACAGGCTTGGCACTGAGTTGTGCCCTCGAGCTCATACACCTCAGCGCGACGCCCACCCAGGCCTGCAGCCTCAGTTTGGGTTTGAGCTTTGGTTCAACAAATTTCATCCAGGGATGGAGGGTCACTGAGGGACTTGTCTACTGCATGCTGGCAGATGAGTCACGATCCAAGACCATTGAGCCAGAGCTGAGAAGAGTCTCAAAGTGCCCAGTCCCCCTGGTCCTGATGGTGGTAGGGTGGCCTGCCTGGCAGCTAGCACTGGCATAAGACCAGACCAAGTTTGGGTGCAGGGCATGGGAGATATGAGGGTGAATGAAGAGTGGGTGAAATCTGAGGGGTACAAGCCTTAACAACCAGGCATTGAACTGGGCCCTTGTGCCAATAAAACAGAGGTCAAAGGATCTGAACATCAAATCCGAGCTCATCTTCAAGTCTGAATCTTTCCATTCATTATTTCTGTATCTGACAAAATGCTGAAACTACTGTCATGATGATGTGAATGATACAATACGTCCCTCCCACTGTGCTCCTTTTTTTTTGCAGCTTCTGATAGATGACTACAAGATTATCCTTCGAATGCTTTTGCCCATCCAATCATAGTCAGGGCATCTTCAATATTAGCCGTTCTTCCGATCCCTCCCTCATTGTCTTTGGAACATGGATCTAACCTTGTCTCCATCTTCCCCCCATCGACTCACTGCCATTTGGTGAAATCATCTGAAGAGCTCAGTTTATAAATGTTCACGGCAAGCACCTACTCTACCTTTCCTCCGTTAAAATATAATATGTTTATGTGCATGCTGTTGGTATGGATACACAATATTGCTTATGGAAGACTACCCAGTGCTTTTGAAGAGGACACTTTGCTCCACCTGCTAAATATGGAAAATCTCTGTATAGCCTCTCAAGATCTCCTTGGGTTCCCTTTGTTCTGAAATAATGCAGGTTTTCATCGTTTGCTGTCATCTAGCCTGGCTGTGGAGCTTAACTATAGATCCGCCTTGCTTCCCACTGTGGGAAGGGTCAACTGTCTGACTCTGTTGGGACTGTCCAGTCTTCCTAGCTTGACTTTAATCATTAGCTGCCTCTACCCCTTGCTATTTGAAGGAAACAATGCCAGGGCCTGAGATCACTCCTGAAAGTAGTTCTTTCTTCTCCTGGTCCATGGTAGATGTGCCACATTTTCTGAGATCCCATTTCAAGGAATACTTGAACCTTGGAGCCAGGAAGATGGTGAAGCAGCAACATCAGGGGTTTAATGAGGGTGATTCGGGATGCTCAGCAGAAATTCATCTCAAGGTAGAAGAAGCATTATAAGGGGAGGATGAGGCAATCACGGCTGACAAGCGAAATCGGGGACAACATAAAAGCAAAGGAAAATGCATACAATGTGGTGAGATTAGTGGGAAGCCAGAGGATTGGAAAGTCTTTAAAAACCAGTAGAGGATAACTAAAAAAAATCAATAAAAGGGGAGAAGATGATATATGAGAGTAAGCAAGCTAGTAATATAAAAGAAGATTGCAAGAGTTTTTTAGATATATAAAAGGTAAGAGAGAAGCAAGAGCAGACATTGGACTGATGGAAAACGAGGCTAGAGAAGTCGTAATGGGAAAAAAAGAAATGGCAGAGGAACTGAGTAGGTACTTTGCATCAGTTTTCACAGTGAAAGATACCAGTAATATACCAGAACTTTGAGAGAGATAGGGGCAGAGGTGAGTGTAGTGGCTATCACTGAGGAGAAGGTGTTGGGGAAGCTGAAAGGTCTAAAGGTGGGTAAATCACCCAGACCAGATGGACTACACCTCAGAGTTCTGAAGGAGATCGCTGAGGAGATTATGAAGGCATTGGTGGTGATCTTTCAGGAATCACTGGAGTCAGGGAGGGTCCCAGAGAACTGGAAAATAGTTAATGTAACCACCCACATTTAAGAAGGGAGGGAGATAGAAGACAGGAAACTATTGGCCGGTTAGCTTGACCTTGGTCAATGGTAAGATTTTGGAGTCCATTATTAAGGATGAGAGTGGGGAGTTCATGGAAGTGCATGGTAAAATAGGGCTCAGTCACCACAGCTTCATCAAGGGGAGGTCATACCTGACAAATCTGTTAGTATTCTCATAGAGTCATAGAGTCATACAGCACGGAAACAGACTCTTCAGTCCAACCAATCCATGCCGAACATAATCCCAAACTAAACCAGTCACACCTGCCTGCTCCTGGCCCATATCTCTTCAAACCTTTCCTACTCACATACTTACCTAAGTGTCTTTTAAATTTTGTAACTGTGTCCGCATCCACCACTTCCTCAGGAAGTTCTTTCCACATGTAAACCATCCTCTGTGTAAAAAATTTCCCCCTCATGTCTTTTTTAAATCGCTCTCCTCTCACCTTAAAAACTAATGACCTCTAGTCTTAAAATTCCCCCATCTTAGGGAAAAGACACACACCATTAACCCTAGTTATACCCCTCATGATTTTATAAACCTCTATAAAGTCACCTCTCTACAGGAGCTCCAGTAAGAAAGTCCTAGCCTATCGATTCTTTCTTTGTAACTTAAACCTTCCACACCCAGCAACATCCTGGTAAATCTCTTCTGAACTTTCTCCAGCTTCATAATATCCTTCCTATAACTGAGGATCAGAACTGGACACAGTATTCCAGAAGAGGCCTCACCAATGTCCTGTACAACCACAACATGACTTCCCAATTCCTATACTCAAAGGACTGAGCAATGAAGGCAAGCGTGTTAAATGCCTTCTTAAGTGCCTGTCTATATGTGACGCAAACTTCAAAGAATTATGTACCTGAACCCCTATGTCCCTCTTGAGGATGTAACAAGCAAATTATACAAAGGAGAGCCCATGAATGTGATCTGTTGGGATTTCCAAAAGGCCTTTGACAAGATACCACACAGCAGGCTGCAAAATAAGATAACAGCCAAAGGTGTTAGGGCCAAAGTACTGGCATAGATAGAGAACGGGCTGACTGGCAGGAGGAAGAGACTGGGGGTAAAGGTGTCTTTTTCATGATGGCAGCCAGTGACTAGGCAGTGACCACAAGGATCCACGTTGAGACCACAAAAGTTCACGTTATACATTAACAATCTGGACGAAGGGACTGAGGGCATTGTTGGTAAGTTTTCGACGACTCAAATGTCGGTGGTGTAACCGGTTAATATGTTGAGGAAGTGGGGAGGCTGCAGAAGGACTTAGACAGGCTAGGAGATTGGGCAAAGTGGCAGATGGGGGCAAGTGTGAGGTTATGCACATTGGTGGGAAGAATAGAGGCATAGACTATTTTCTAAATGGGGAATGGCTCCAGAAGTTTGAAGCGTAGAAGGGCTTATGAATCCTGGTTCAGGATTCTCTTAAGGTTAACATACAGATTCAGTTTGCAGTTAGGAAATCAAATGCATTGTTAGCATTCATTTCAAAAGGCCTAGAATACAAGTGCAGGATGTATTGCTGAGGCTGTAAAAGGTTCTGGTCAGACCACATTTGGAATACTGTAAGCAGTTTTGGGTCCTTATCTAAAGAAGGATGTGCTGGCTTGAAGGGGATCCAGAGGAGGTTGAGAAGAATGATCCCAGGAATGAAGGACTTTTCATTTGAGGAATGGTTGAGGATTCTGTGTCTGTACTCGAGGGAATTTAGAAGGATGAGGGGGAATCTGAATGAAACTTACAGAATACTGAGAGGTCTGGATAGAGTGGACGTGGAGAAGATGTGTCCACTAGTAGGATAGACTAGGACCCGAAGGAACAGCCTCAGACTGAAGGGACAACCCTGTAGAACTGAGATAAGGAAGAATTTCTTCAGCAGGGGGTTGCTAATCTGTGGAGCTCATTGCTGTAGAGGGCTGTGGAGGCCAAGTCATTGCGTATGTTTAAGACAGAGATAGATAGGCTCTTGATTAGTAAGGGGGATCAAGGGTTACAGGGAGAAGGCAGGAGAATGGGACGGAGAAACATATCAGCCACGACTGAATGGTGAAGCAGACTCGATGGGCCACATGGCCTAATTGTGCTCCCGTACCTTTTGGCGTTATGGTGTTATGAATGTACTGGTCATACTGGAGCATTATTCTGTGTTAAACAAAACAAGTTAATTCACAACTGGTGTTTTCTTCTGGGTTATGAAAAGCACTCCATGATTCTGTGAAGGTCATATTCAGTGAGACATGAGGGCAAACAGCAATTCCCATTTCATAACATCTAATACATTAGTTGAGGGCTTGTGTCATTTCAGGCTGAAGAGATTGCTATCTGTTCAGAACTAGATGGATTATCCATCAATACTGCAGCATTGAAGAGCACAAGGGCCATGATACATCCCTGCTTCATATCATTTCAAAATCAAAAGGGTCAGTGTATTCACCACACAGTCAGTGACTCTGGCAGTCACTCCATTTGTGAAACTGTAGTATCAGGTTTACAGCTTGATCGAGATATCCAAGTTTAGTTAAGACTTTTCACAAGGCCTCTCTATTTCCTGTGTCAAAGCCTTTGTCAGTGCAAACAAAGGCACAGTAGAATCCCATCTGTTGTTCACAGTATTTACCATGTAATCGCCAAGATTATGTTGCAAGTGTCAAGATGTAGCCTGCAATAATTTTCACTCAGCAAAGTGACTCATCAGGATTATCTCGACCCAGAAGATGTTTCTACAGCTGTCTACATTAAATAGGATTGCTAATCAAACATGCATCTTCTCCTCAATGTCATATGATATCCAAATATTCCGTTAGACCCCATGCATCCATCACCTTCAGCCTTGCTAATCTACACTTGCTGCTGCTTCAGCAACACCTTCACATTAAAATTCTCTTCCTTGGCTTCAAGGCCTTCGACAGCATCACCCTTCCCCATCTCTGGAATCTCCTCCAGCTCCACAATCTTTGGGGATATCCATTTTCCACCAATTCAGACTTCACCATAATCGCTGATTCTAATCACTCCACTGGGTGGATGTGCCTTCAAATACTAGGTTCCTAAATTCTGCAATTGTTTCTCCACTTTGCTCCTTTAAGACACTCCTTAAAGTCTACCTCTTTAGCCAGGTTTTCAGCCAGAACCACGGAAATGATAAAGCATAGAAAGCAGTCAATCATCCATCTTGGACAGATGCCATTTCTTATCCCACCTTCCTGCACATGGCCCCATTACCCTGCACCTTATAGCACTTAAGGTGCAGAACCAGGTACTATCTTATGTGACAAGTTTGTTTGATAATGTTCCTGTAAAGTGCCTTGGGACATTACACTGTGTTAAAGGGTGACATATAAATACAAATTGTAGTTGCTATGCTCAGACAATGGAGTTATATACACAAGCAAAGTATCACCACAGAAGAGAAGTTTTGATAGGCCTTCAACCACCAAGATCCATCAAGGCTAGTTCACCTTCCATCCCATAGTACAACAATGATGGTCGATGGATCTTGCAGAGGTGGTGTCAAAGTGGTACTGCCAGTGGGCTTGTAACTCAGAGATCCAGATTAATGCTCTGGGACACTGACTACCTCCCACCAGGGTAGGTGTAACATCTGAATTCAATTAAAATCTGGAATTAAATACAGCCAATGGCAACCATATAAAATGAAGTTTTAAAAAAGACACTTAATTCACTAACATTGTTTAGGGAAGGAAATCTGTCTGTCTGTCTGTCCTTACCTGATCTGGCCTTTACGTAATTCCAAACCCACATCAATGTGGTTGACTCTTGATTGCTATCTGAAATGACCCTAGTAATATACTGAGCTCAAGGGGCAATTAGGGATGTGCCATAAGTGCTGGCCCAGCCAGCAACACCTTGTCTTCCCTAGACAAGTCGAAACTGCTTCTCAAAACCTATCTTGCATGTTCTCCTTTAGAATTTTAAAATTAATGGTTATGCTACCTCTTCCTCTTTTCTTTTCCAATGAGAACCAGCTGCTTTTCAGATTGCAATCCATCCATCTTCTCAATCATTCCTGCTATTCTTTTCTATTGCCTTTTAGTCTTTCCAATAATCTGTTTTGTACTTCAGTAGCCCCATCTGTGCTCAGTGTTCCACAGATCCTTGTACGAATTATGTAGGAAATGGCAGATTAGCTCACTATAGAGCTAATAACAGGCTGTAATGGCTGATTTACTGATTTCATTCCATCCAGCTTTGTTGTGGTGCCTCCAATTATAGTCAACCACGACCTCCAAATCTCAATCATTTCCTGTGTATATTTTATACATTTAAACAACAGACTCTTTCGGGAGATTTTTTTTGGCCCCATCAAACGCACTTTGATTTTTATTTACATTAAATTTCATTTGCCACCTAATTACCCACGTAAGCAATTTCCAGAGATACCCAAATCCTCTTGTAGCTCTTATCCTCTTTGAGTTTTGGAGTCCACCACCTTCATCAACTTTGTATCGCCTGCAAGTTTAGCTAATGAGATTGTGAGTCCTCACTCCACATTAATCTGGAGATCACTGAACAAAAGCAGTCCACAAACAGACCTCAGCGGGAATCTAAGTGTAACATTTGCCTGGGTTGAAGACAATCTCTGTATAATTACCTCTAACAGCCACACAATCGCATATTGATTATGGATCAATTCCAGGAGGAACTGGATCAAAGACCACACTGAAATCCAACTTCAACATATTCATTGACTTGACAAGCTCTTTTGTTATACCTTCAAAGAAAGTAACTAACTTAGATTGACAAGAACTCTCCTTCATGAATCAGTACTTGCCATTCTTCAAAACTGTATTTCAATCCATCTGCTCCATGATCTAATTCTTAATGAGAACCTCTAAAATATCACCCACTGCGGTCATCAAAGGCAGTGATCTGTAATCTAAAAAAAAAGTGAATAGTTTTTGCCTTTCCCCAGTCCATTGACACTTCTCTGTGACATATCAGAGAGAAGCTCCTCAGGTAACTCCCTGGTACTGTCATTGTGAAGTCTGTGGGAGGGCACCTCATTTACGTGGGACAAACACAAGTGGAAAAATTGCCACATGCAAAGAAGGAAAACAATGCACTGAGAAACACACGCCAACGTATCATCTTTGCAGCTAATCATGTGAACCAACTCCAGTGAGGAAGATCCCAGTTTAAATAACGTGATTGGTACCTCTCTCCTATTAAATGAACTGCGCAGTGATCCAGTAATGCTAATGTTAGTCTAGTGATTGTAACAAGGTCAGCCAGGTGGACCTCAGGATATGAGTTCCCAGATTGGGGCTGTTAATCTAGTCCAATCAGGGAGCCCTGGCTGACAGATAAAAAGGGGAACGTCAGAGAAACTGGACTCTGGTAGCTGACTCTGAATAAAGCAGTAGTAAAGTCAAGGACTGTTTATGTGTAAATAAAGGGCCATTTGGTGATGGGATACCAGCCTCTGTGGAGTTATTTCAGTTAGAAACTGCTATTACATCTGTAACATAGCTAACGATAGTATTAGTAACATTGAAGTAAAGTCTTCATTTTCATGTTTCAGAAAAAAATATCAATATAGCCTGCAAGCTGAAACCTTTCTTAAAATATGCTCAAATGTGTGATGAAAATAAGAGCTGAATTTCCATGAGGATGCTGGGAGGCTGTGTCAGGAAAGTTCCCACCTCCACCAACCTGCCTCCATGTAGAAGACCTCTGGGCGAGGCATGGCCGGGATAGATTTGGGCCCAGCTCCTCCGGGTACAATGGAGGCAGCTGGATGGTGAGGCTGCAGCCTGCAAAACCAACAACAATTTACTGGGACATCCATTCAATTAATTAATACATCTGGAGAATTGTTGAGAAAGTCGTGGGATCCGTATTTGTTATATTTTTGCTTGTTTGCTGTCAATCACAATCTAGCCCTCACCTACCGCCCCTTGCCCCTTCATGTTCCTCAAAACTGTCATTCTGCCCTTATCTACTATTCCCTTTCCATACTTCCCCTATTTCCCAAGCCTCTTCCACGTATCGCATTCTTCCCATGTACATTTCCCATGTCCCATTGCTCCCAAATCCCCTCCAAGCTCTCATATCCCCATGGTCCCTCGATGTTCCTGGTATCTCCCATGCCCTCTCATACTCCTTGTATTCCCCATTCCCTTTCCCTAATGTCCACGTGTCATTCTCCCAAGTATGCACAATGTGCAGAATCAATGAATCATTGCTAATTGTGGTAAGTTTTTGAAATGTTCATGAAACTGACGATAAGTAAAAAGAATTTGACAATCAGCATGAAAAAGCCGCTCAGCTAATAACTTCAGAGAAGTACCAATCACCCATAGCTATTTATGGTGTCAATGACAAAAACTATTAGCCATTTCACACCTCTTAATCTTTGTTTAAAAAATATTGAAATTGAAAAACACTATTGTTAAAATAACTTAGTAAAAGGTTGAAAAGATATCAATAAAATAAAGCTTCAGCTCTCCTTTGTCAACATTGCCTGCTTAGCTAAGTACTTAATCGATCTTTGGAGTTCAGGCAAGCATTCATAATGAAGTCATCTGGTAACTATATCAACAAAAGCTAGTCGAACAGATGCCAGACATTTCTCTTTCCAGGTGGCCTCACAGTAACTCATACCAAATCTAATGTTCAAATTCCTGTGCAGTCTGCCTTCAGAACATAAGTTCCCTGATAGAATTTGAATAAACTGGCTGAATAATTTAACAGCACAATTGTGTATGACATCTTTCTTCTTCTGAAATCTAACATGTTGGATCATGGTCAAGCCTCCATGTGAGAGACCAGATATTTAAAACTGAGATGAGAAGAAATTTCTTCACTCAGAGGATGGTGAACCATTTTGAGTCTCTAACCCAGAGGGTCACAGGGAAAGATCAGTTATTGAACATGTTCAAAACAGAAATTGTTTGATACATGGATCATGACATCAAAGGGTATGCAGGAAAGTGGCAGTGATATAGATGATCAGTAGTTCTTCCATCAGAGATACCCTTGGTGATGAGCACCATGGAGAAACCTGGTGTGAGTTGCCCATGTGATTTAAAATAAAACATTATTTTTGATGACTTGTATGCAGTGATCAATAGGCTGAAAGTTTTGGAACACAGTGGTGAAAAATTATCCCTTAAAGAGCGTTCATCATCCAGTCACAAAATGCAGACTAAATTGAGTATAGTGATGTAATTGATGATAGGATAATGAAATGGATCTACCTCCTTGCAATTCATGACAATGAAACATAAAGGCCAGTGCAGTGACACAGTGTACCACTGCCTCAGATGTTAGCTCATTGAATGTCAGGCAAACCCAACCCTGTCAACATTTTCCAGACTCATTTTCTGATCTCAGTCAATGGCATAGCAAGACCCCCAACAGAGATAAGGAATAGTTCCACAATAACAGACAAATTTGGACTTGGTATGAAAGTGAAGTCAAAGTTACTCCCTAAGAATTACAGGTGAGTTTGCCTTGTACATGATGCCAAACTGATTCAGGATCTAAGACTGCATGAAACACCCAGGCTCTCAAGTTAATTGCAGCTGGTATTACTAACACAGATTCAGATCATGATTTCACAGTCACTTTGGAAATTAGTACTGTTGAATACAACAAAACTGATTTAATTTAATAAATCCTGAATTCCAGGGCTCATTTCAAATTCCTTATTAATTGATTGTATTTTCATGTTCTCTCCTGACAGAGGTTAGACTACACTGGGACACAGGTCAGGGAAGTGGGCTAGCTTCTGGCAAATTTCTAAGTGACCATGTTTAAGGTTTTAGCCTCAGACAAATGTCGAGGGGTGATTTAACTACAGGCTTTTAGGCATATCCCACCCATACTTATTCACCCTCCAGCAGGAAATGCTCAGCTGATGATTTGCCTCTTTCTGGTCAATGGATGCTCAGGCCATACAGATGAGCCTAGCTGAGATCAGACCTGTGCATACAGACTGGCTCTGTCTGCCTCAGCACCACAAGGCATGGTCCATCTGCCTACTAACCTAACGGGTGATTTTAATTTGACATTATTATAAAATGCATTACAAGACAACAGAAATATGAGCAGATTTTGAAAGCTGCAGTGGGAATCCAGTAGAATAATTAGACTGCACAAACCTCTTCATGTGCTTGGGAGAACAATCGCTATCATGATTATCCAGCATTGAACTGTAGTAATTGTAAGGATATTCAGTGTCATCATTATACTCTGGACCAAGCAATGTTCGAGCCCAAGTCCCCATGTCATAGGGGGGCAGCGTGCCCCCAAACTCAGATGGCAGGTATTCTGGATGGATCAGCTGATGCAAATTGTTTAAATTGTTACCATGGAGAAAGATCTGAAAACAAAATAAAAGATTATGTAAAACACAATCACATATGCAATCAATGCAAATCAATAGTGTTAGACTGAATTTTATCTATGATAGAAAAACTAAACTGTCCATTTAATGATACTTTACTTCAATTAAGATCACAAAACACTACATATTCAATCTTAGAGATAGTAAGAACTGCAGATGCTGGAGTCAGAGATAACACAGTGTGGATCTGGAGGCATTTCTGCAGCCCATTTCTGAAGAAGGGTTCCGACCCGAAACGTCAACTTTCCTGCTCCTCTAATGCTGCCAGACCTGCTGTGTTCCTCCAACTCCGCACGGTGTTACCACATAATCAACCTTTATAGAATGCACAAATAGTTTTGTTTGAAAAAAATATAGATATGTACAAGTCACTGGTGCTGAGGTAAAATAATAAAACAGTGGTTTAGCAATGTAATCTGTAATATGTGGCTTCAGTTCTCTATGGGTTTATGATATCATCATGCTGGCTGTGAAACCCTTTACAAGACAAATTCAGCTTCTTAATAACTTTTCAGACACTCAGCCAAAATTGATGTTCAGAATGGGAATGGCTCAAAGCAGAGGGAATATTTAACCTGCCACTGGCATTAAAATGTTTGATTTAAAATATTGCAATTCTCAAATGCACAATATTTATCACAAAATTGAAAACCAATTACAAGGGGACAAATCCAATTAGCCCATCTGAAATAACTGCACAAAGGCTGGTATCCCTTCACCAAGTCACCTTTTATTTGCATATGCACAGCACACTGGCTGTGATCAACCAGCTCAGAGTCAGTCCCTGAATCTCCTGTTTATATCTGTCAGCCAGGGCTCCCTAACTGCCCCAGATTAACAATCCCAATCAGGGATCTCATAGTCAATAATATCCACCTGGTTCCAATCACTATACCATCTTTGTTCAATTACCCATGGAGACAGTCCAGCCTCTTCCTCCGTTCCACATGCTGACATCTGGTTCTATCCTTTTATTCATCTACATATCAATGCAATGTAGCACTTAAGTGACTTATGTTAATCACCTGAAAAACCTTTTAGACTTTTAAGCAATGCTTTCATTGGAAAAAGAAGTCAGGGCATTGCAAAAGTTATAGCACGAGCGATGACCAGTTTCATTTCTAGTGCAAGAATTGCAGTGAACTTTCAGAAAGAACTGCCTAAAATTGGCTTACAATTGAAGTTTAATTTACAGATGTTTACAAGTGATAATAAATGGATGTCACTTTCTGAAGACTGCAATATATTTCAGAATAAAAATAATAATCTAACATGACTGTAGTTACTTTCCCTAATCATTTCCAAAACACTGACTAATTATTTAAATTATGATCTTTTTCCTTTTTATTAGCAATGCTCAGTTTGTTAACAGGGCATTATTGTGAATTTAAATAAGAGACTAGCTCAGCCTCAGCTAGAGTATTGAGCCCATGGGCACCACATGTCAAGGACATGTGAAGACATTGGAAAGAATGCAGAAGAGAATGGCTTCAGGGATGAGGAATTTCTGCTGTAATGACAGTTTTGGAGAAGGTGGGACTGTTCTCCTTGGAGAAGGGGAGACTAAGAGGAGATCTTACTGAAGTATTCAAAATCACAAGAGGTGTGGTCAGAGAAAATAGGGAGAAAGTGTTCCCACTCGTGAAAGGACTGAGAACAAGAAGGCATTTAAAGTAATTAGGAAAAGACATAAAAATGAGATAAGGAGTAACGGTTCCATGCAGTAGGTGACTCGGGTCTGGAATACGTTGCCTGAGAGTGTGGTAGAGGCAGGTTCAGTTGAGGTATTCAAAATGTAATGAGATGATTGCAAGGGAGCAATGTGCAGGATTATGAGAAGAAGGCAAGAGAATGGCACTAGGTGAGCTGTCACAGATACCATGTGCTAAATACTTTCCTTCTGAGCTGTTACAATTCTTTAATTCTGAAAATGAAGAGTTTAACAGTTCAAAAGAAGTTTAGTATGAAAAGGTAACAGTGCAGGCTTAGCTGCACTACCTTGCTAGAGATGAAACTATTAGACAGTTCACAGGCAGAACTGATGAAGACACACTATCACACATAGTCAACATAAATACAGTCTATTATTGGGTTCACTTTTCTGGCCAACGGCATTTATTGTTGATGGTTGGTTGGCTACAGTTTCAACATTTTCACTCATCTAAACGTTAAATCCAGGGATTAAGAGCTAACATGAATTCATCAAAATCCTAATTCATACAACCAATTTAATGAACAATTAATTTCAGTAGTTGTCAATCACACATTGTCATCAGGCACAATGGTGACACCTGGTGGCTCAAAATAAATACAGTAATTGCTTTCACAAATACAGAAATTGCTGGTGAAACTCAGCAGGTCTGGCAGCATCTGTGCAGAGAAAACTATTCAGAACTGACAAAAGGTTACTGGACTCAAACATTAACTCTGTTTCTCTACAGACATGACCAGATTTGCTGGGTTTTTCTAGCACTTTCTGCTTTTCTTTCACATCTCTATCATCTGCAGTTCTTTGCTTTTATTTTACAGTAATAGCTTTGTTAGCTCATAAATCTGGGTGACAGATTGCGTTTCCCTGCCTTTAGATATTTTTTGATGGTGACATATGCAATCTTGTAAAATCTTAGAGCGATCTATGTATAAATTCTATCCGATCTGCTGAGTATTTCCCGCAAATGCTCTTTCCAATCAGATTTACAACATTAATAAGCAATGTTTTGCTTTTTTGATGAAAATGTAAGTATTGTGGCTCAGAAATTTACCATAACTCTGCTTTTACTTCAGTAGCTTTGCAAAAGACACAGCCAATTCAACACAAAACACAAGTTTTAAACTAACAATTTTAAGCTAGGTCACACCATAACTGTGGCACTGTTGAAAAGTGTTTTCACTTCACATATTTGGAAGAGGTGCTACAAACCCAGATAAAGGGCACAGACTGACTCCACATTAAAGCATAGAATCAGAATCTGATTTACACTGCAATATGTGAGCATTGTTAGTCTGATTGGTGATGCAGTTATATGGATGAATTAAGCATGATTTGTCAAGACATTTTTCAATCAATAATAATTATTTAGAATTTAGAATATCTCAGAGGTGATACCTTATTTTTTGATGAACAGTAGAAGTGGTCATTGGCAGGTTTTGAGGAGGGTTTCCATTGATATTTCTTGTACATGCTGCTGAAACATATTGTATACTGTAACCACCTGAATATTTTCTCTCTTACCTACTGAAGGAGTGGCAGGCTGCAATAACACCAGTGAATTAACTGGAGACAGGAAGAATTGCTCCAGGGCTATCACAGGCCGTACTGTCCAATTAAGGATGATCATTTTTGTCAGACATTACAGCCCAAGGCAAGCTTAAAGGGCATCCTCAGGGAATTTGTTTTATTTTTAAACCAATCTGTTCAGGGAATTTACATCAGATGTCAAGGATAAGTGGGCCTTGAACCCAGGCCTTCTGGTCCAGAGTGCGGGATAGTACCACTGTGCTACAACTCCCCTCAGGGAATTGTCCTCCACCTAACAATCATTGGCTGATTCATCACTGGCTTTCGATCCAGGAGAATTAGAGCTTGGTGACCAACCATTCCATAGAGTTCAGCTCCATTCACAATCCCTCTGGTCATGAAGTAATCAGTGCTGGTCAATACTGGATTCGGCTGGCAAGAGCCTTGTAATGACCAATGCAAACAAAAGAAATTTTGAGGCTTAACTTTAAATAGCAACACTTTAACTGAGGACCACAGCATCAATATTGTAGAATCCCTACAGTGCAGATAGAGGTCATATAGGCCATTGAGCCAGGACTCCTCACCCCCCCATTTCATATGACTGATCCACCAAGCCTGCATGTTGCTGGATACTTTAGGGCAATTTAGAAATGGCCAATATACCCAACCTGCACATCTTAGGACTGTGGGAGGAAACTGGAGCACCCAGAGGAAACTCACACAGACACATGGAGAATGTGCAAACTCCACACAGATAGTTGCCTGAGGCTGGAATTGATCCTGAGCCCCTGGCACTGTGAGACAGCAGTGCCAGCCATCAAGCTACTGTGGGAATAGCCTTTGGGCTAAATATAACTAGATCTGTGTTATAAATGTATCTTGGGGCTACAGGAAAAAGGCAAGGTGCTCTGTAGCTTACCTCTGAGTCCTCAAAACCTCTTCACCATTACCAAAGCTCAAATCAGGAAAACAACAGAACTGACCATTCACTTAGCTGGTCACAATCCCAAGAACACTTCAGAAGGTGAATTCCATCAGGACAGAGTGGGTTATTTGAGTGACATGGGGTTCAGATACACTCCCCCTACAAGTGGCACACACGTCTGCAGTATATACTAACTACGGAAAGCAGTAACACAGTTTGTGACCTCAACACCAACCAGCCCTCAAGCCTTTATCACTAAAATAAATGAGTAGCGGTGATGTGGAAAGATCATTATTTGCACATCATACATCATCCTGACTTATGCAGATTTTGCTCTTCCTTTGTCAATAGAGAGGTGGTATTCTGGAATTCCCAACCTAAAACCATTACGAGATCTCCATCTTCAGAGGGACTGTAGAAAATCAAGGAGGAGGCCACACCACAGCTTTCTCAGGAAAGCAGGATTGGGGTAGTCAAAGAGAGAAACAAGTTTGCTGCCAGCAGCTCAAAGCAGACTGCACCGATTCCCTGGGAGTGAGGTACAATCACAGGCTACAACCTCCAGGATCTCTCCAACATCCTGCGATGAATCAATGTAAAAACCACGTGGGTCACGCAGGTCCAGAGGCTACCTGCCTCACACTGTACTCTGTGTCGTGCTGTTACGTGGCAGACAAATAGCTCGCCCTTCTAAACCATCTCCTTGCCAATATTACCCAAAACCCAAGGACAAAGTAAGTGTCAAGACCCAATTGGCACTCTGAAAATATTTTGAAATTAAAGACCTAATTATTAACACAGGCATTAAAAGTACCTGAAATCATGCCATTTTACAAATGAAAACATTTCTTCTTCTTAATATACAGTACACACGCAACATAGAAATCTTTACAATTGATTGGAAAGTCAATCAATTTCATGAAACGAGACATTCTGAATTTACATATTCACCTTTGAGTTAGTTTAAAACTTGTCCCAATAATTGCACTGCCTATATCCAGGATGGCAGTTAACTATCAGTTTCTTTCATATGCACCTTGGTGACTGTATACACTATACTAACAATGGCACAGTTCACAGATAGAGTTATAGATTCATACAATGCAGAAAAGGCCCTTCAGCCCATTGGGTCTGCACCAACACAACGACGACTAAAAGTGCGCTAATCCCAATTTCCGTCATTTGTCCCATATCCCTGAATGTTGTGATATTTCAAGTGCTCATCTAGAAATTTTTTTAGAGGTTGTGAGGTTTCCAGCCTCCACTACCTTTCCAGGCACTGTATTTCAGATTCCAATCACCCACTGAGTGAAAAAGCTTTTACCCAAATCTCCTCTGAATCAGGCAGCAGTTTGCAATGTACCAATGCAAAAATTAATGTAGCATTCAGAGGGTTAAAATATAGTCTTTCCCTCATTACCCTGATTGCAACCATCATTTAGAATGGATGCATAGACACGTGTGAACTGACCATTTGCAGCTTCCTTTATGTTTAATTTTGCCTTCCACTCCCATTCAAGTAAGCAGAGTTTTATTTTCTGAAACATACTTGCAAATGAATTGTTAATTGCCATGCTGAATCAGGTTTGCCATCTGACTGAAATGTTAATTACCCTTTTCCTGGTCTTGTCTTTCAGGAATGGCTTTATAATGGTGTATAAAGCATGGATATACCAGGGCTGGTTCACAAAGTGGATGCCTCCAAAGCGTGCGGGGAAGCTGTCCTGTAAAGGTGAGAGTTCGGAATCCAATAATTAGTAAGGTAAAATCACAGAAGAGTCAAACAAAGTGAACTCAGCATCACTGAAAGCTTAATGTGACCTGTCTAATTCTGAAAAGTTTTTTCTGTTGTTTATACAGTTCTCAATCCTCAAACCACACTGTTGGAACTATTCTCAGGCATGCACATCAGTGTAAGTTATTCTATCGACATTTCATGTCCTAAGTTCCTGCAGTTAAGTGTCCAACATCATAAAGCCTCAGTTATTTGATCGCGTTTACAATGTTCGCCTATGGCCAGAACTCATAAAAGGGGTATTGCATTCTGATAAAACAAACAAGGGAAAGATTTAAAAAATTAAAAGTAAGGCCTTGGGTAGTGTTGTAGAACAGAGAGACCTAGTGGTTCAGATACGTAATTCATTGAAGTTTGCATTACATATAGGCAGGATGGTTAAGAAGATGTTTAGCATGCTTGTCTTCATTGCTCAGTCCTTTCAGTATAGGAGTTGGGATGTCAAGTTGAGGTTGTACAGTATGTTAGTGAGGCCTCTTCTGGAGTACTGTGTGCAGTTCTGGTCGCCCTGTTATACGAAGGATAGAGAAGATCCAGAAGAGATTTACTAGGCTGTTGCCAGGAATGGAGGGTTTGAGTTATAAGTTAAGGCTGGATAGGCTGGGCCTTTCTTCATTGGAGCATAAAGGTTGAGGGATGACCTTGTAGAGGTTTATAAAATCATGAGGGGTATAGATATTGTTAATGATAGCTATCTTTTCCCTAAGGTGGGGGAATTTCAAGATTAGGGGGCATATTTTCAAGATAAGAGGAGAAATGTTTAAAAAATACATATGGGGCAATTTTTTTTCCACAGAGAGTGGTTTGTGTGTGGAAATGAATTTCCAGAGGATGTGGTAAATGCAGGTACAGGCACAACGTTTAAAAGACATTTGGTTAAGTACATGAATAGGAAATGTTTGGAGGGATATGGGCCAAGCGCAGGCAGGTGGGACTAGTTTAGTTTGGGATTATGGTCAGCATGAACTGGTTGGACCAATGGGTTTGTTTCTGAGCTGTATGACTCTATGACTTCCTTCATGTGATTTATATGAATTTAAATTGCCTCTTGAAGCATATAACAAGCGAAGGTGGCCCTGAGCATTGGGGAACTGCCTCATAGTATTTTAGTGTGAGACACTGTCCATGAATTCTTATGTCACTGAGCTCCTATGGGTGTTTGTCTAACGCCGATAGACACAACCCAATCAGGAGAGTGGGGTAGAGAGGGAGGGTGGGGGGGTGGGGGAGGTAGATGGTGTGGGGATGTTGCCTGGAGGATTCATGCTCATTTACTTTAGTTGAGAGCGTCAGTACAGAATGAAGATCTGGCTGGAGACTCCCCGCAGCTGGTTTGGACAAAATAAGGAAAGTGATACTACAAGAAATTACTTGAAAAATGTAATTCGTTAGCCCACAGAGAGAACAGAAATGGCTTTTGAAGTTGGAGTTCAAGCCAAGGAGAACAAACAAAACCAAGACATTTCATATATTCAAAAACAACAACCAAACCTAATACTATTTTCCACAAGCATTTGTAAGGTGAAGAATTATCACAGAATTTCCCAGCATATGTAAATATATGAAGATCAACATCAACATTAATGCTGCCAACATTACACCACCGGAAGCCCTGTGGGGTAAACTACAAGGCCAGGAAGGTGGTGGTAATCTAAACTTTTAGGAGAAACTAAAATTTCGATGAATAGAAACATTCACCTAGAATCCTGTTATCCTTGTGAGGATGCCCGATAACTCACTTCAATAGGTAACTGGGGTCAAGTTCATGGCATGCCCTCAATCTACAGTTCTGTTGAAGAGCTCCATTAGATTGGATATGGCTCACTTTTCAGAAAACTAGGCAGCCCCTGCTCGATTGGCATCACACACACAAACATACCCTCTCTCCATGTTCAGTAGCAGCAGTGTGTACTATCTACAAGATGCACTGCAGAAATTCATCAAAGATCCTCAGACAGCACCTTCCAAACTCATGACCACGTCCATCCAGAAGGACAAAGGCAGCAGATATATGGGAACACCATCCCCTCCAAGTTCCCCTCCAAGCCACTCACCATCTTGACTTGGAAATATATCACCATTCCTTCACTGTTGCTGGGTTAAAATCCTGGAATTCCCTCCCTAAGGGCATTGTGGGTCTGCCTACAGCACATGAACTGCAGTGGTTCAAGAAAGCAGCTCACCTCTACCATCTCAAGGGCAACTAGGGATGGGCAATAAATGCTAGCCCAGCCACCGACACCCACATCCCATGAGTGAATAAAAGATCTCTCCTCAATGTGTACATTTTCTATGATCTCACTTATTCTACCCTGTGTTGGATTTCAGCAATGTTCCCACCTATAGATAATAAATTCAATAGACTGCAACTATTGGGATTTTTTTTCTGCTTTTTAAATTTCATTTTGCAATCTTCCAGCACTTTAACTTCAGTCATTAACTTGTCAGGTATTAGCTTTGTGCTACTGCTTTTATTAAATCATAGACGGAAGGCCCATTCCAGAGATTTGAATACATTCGGAGATTGTTTTCAGATCCAGAATGAGAGAGTACTGTGCAAAGATGGTGTGACATTAAACCGTCAATCCTTCAAGCCTCTCCCATGAATATTAACACCCAAGAGCACCTCCAAGCGAAAAGTAGTAAGGTGCCTTCACTGATCGAGCCAACATTTATCTCTTAATCAACAGAATTTAACCAGTTAACCTGAACATACATCACTCTTTTTTCACTGTTTGTGGAACATTACTTTGTAATCTGATTGTTGCATTTCCCAACAGTAACCACAGGCTAGGAGTATTTTGGGATACCAGGAAGTCCAGATAAATTTAAATTCTTACTTCTTTCTAGAAACAGAGGCTAACCTGGTGTACCATTGAAATATCTTATCTAAGGAAAGATGAAGTTGAGCAGGTTGGGTCTGTACTCATTGGAATTTAGGAGAATGAGAGATGACCTTATTGAAACACAAGATTTTAAAGCGACTTGACAGGCTAGATGTGGAGAGTTTGTTTCCGCTTGTGAGAGAGTCGAGGATCAGGGGACATCACCTCAGAATGACGGTTCACCTGCTTAAGCAGAGATGAGGAGGAATTTCTTAGAGGGGAATGAATCTGTGGAATTCTTTAGCACAGAGGGCTGTCACAGCTGGGTCATTCAGTACATTCAAGGCTGAGATAGACAGGTTTTTATTCACTAAGGAAACCAAAGCTTATGGGGAAAAGGCAGGAAAGTAAAGTTGAGGATTATCAGACCAGCCATTGATCTCATTGAATGGTGAGGCAGACTCGCTGGGCTGAATGGCCTACTCGTATTCCTGTATCTTATGATCTTATGGTCTGATTAACTCATTGCTTTGCCACCCGCCCACAGCAATTAATTGGCTACTGAAATAAATCTGAAGGAGCAACTACTTTGAATGACAAACTATTTTGAGTACCTGAGTACCTCAATGTGACATAAAATTAGCAGCCGGTGACATAGACATGTTACACTGGATCGTTTGTGTTATTTACACATAAATTACTCTAATAGAGACGTTCCATTACACTTTACCCTCACCAATGAGATACACCGTGCTCTGTAACCAATTCCGAGAATGTCATAAACTCAATTAGTGAGGCAGGTAGCCTCATCATCACATTAAATGTTGTAAAATGGCACTCAGATTAAAGGAATGGTTTGGGAAAAGTGCACACATTCATGGGACAGAATTCGAAGTTTCTTAAATGGCATCTTTACAGGTGGTGGGAGGACGTAAAATTCCTCAGATGGCCTTCCCACCTGGTTCCCAGGCAACTCCGACCTCTCATTAATGTAACAGTGAAGCAGGTGGGGTCTATGCTGGCCTGGCCCCACCTTGTGACAATTGAATCCATTAATTGGCTCATTAATGACACCTTCATATCTGTCTCTTGCCCGGCCTCAATCTTAAGGCAATCCTGCATTAACCCTGGCAGGGAAGGTTATCGGGGTGCTTCGATCATTGGCCTTTGTTCTACGTCAAACGCCATCTCCCCAACAAGGTCTGGCCCATGTGGATGCTGTCCTCTTCCGCCAATCATAGCCTTTCGACTCAGTACCATCCCGGAGGTGCCAGCCAATCAGAACAGTCCTCCCTCCTGATTAACAGGAGTGTTAAGTGGCTGTACAGCACTCAATATTGGCTGCAATGACAACAACTCTTCAGGGGTAGTGTGGGAAACCCCATCATCTACTATATCCTTAGCATACAGCATTGTTAATAGGCCACACTAAACTGATATTTAATTTAATCCAATAACATTCAATAGATCAAACAGAGTGAAAAAATCACTTACAGCTGACAGCTGTATAAGTGGACAAATATTAATATTTAAGAGGAATCTTGCATCACCAATTTTCTAAAACATAATTGTCTCAGCAAATTTAACAGAGACATACACTCTGTGATCATTCCGGCTACACAGAAGGAGGTTACTTTGGTAGGATGGTGACTTTTAATTTCTCCCCAAACATTTTTCCATTTTCAGTCAGACCATGAATGATACAGGAAGAAATGGGCCAAATAAATAGTAAAATAAGAATACTCGCTTGCATGTGGAGACACAAAAATACATTTCAGCAATACTTTTAGGCTTGTTCATTATGATTTTTTTGAATAAAAGATGTAACAATGATTACCTTAAATCTTACATAAACAAAGAAGTGCAGACAGAGTCATTGAATTGTACAGCACGGAAACAGACCCTTTGGTGCAACTCATCCGCGTCGACCAGACATCCCAATGTGACCTAGTCTCATTTACCAGCATTTGGTCCATATCCCTCTAAATCCTTTCTATTCATATACCCATCCAGATGCCTTTTAAATGTTGTCATTGTGCCCACCTCCACCACTTCCTCTGGCAGCTCATTCCATACACACACCACCCTCTGTGTGAAAACATTGCCCCTTGGGTTCCTTTTAAATCTTTCCCCTCCCATCTTAAGCCTATGCCCTCTAGTTTTGGACTCCCCTACCCTAGGCAAAAGACCTTGGCTATTCACCCTATGCACACCCCTCATGATTTTATAAACCTCTATAAGGTCACATCTTCGTCTCCAATGCTCCAGGGAAAATAGCTCCCATCTATTCAGCCTCTCCCTACAGCTCAAACCCTCCAACCCTGGCAACATGCTTGCAAATCTTTTCTGTACCCTTTCAAGTTTCACAACATCCTTCCCATAGAAGGGTGAGTAGAATTGTACGCATCATTCTAAAGTGGCTGAACCAATGTGCTGTACAGCTGCAACATGACCTCCCCACTCCTATACTCAATGTTATGACCAATGAAGGCAAGTGTGCTAAACGCTTTCTTGACCACGCTGTCTACCTATGATTCTACTTTCAAGGAACTATGCACCTGCACCCCTAGGTCTCTTTGTTCAGCAACACTCCATAGGGCCCTAGCATTAAGTGTATAAGTCCTGCCCTGATTTGCCTTTCCAAAATGCAACACCTCACATTTATCTAAATTAAACTTCATCCGCCATTCCTAAGCCCATCAGCCCATCTGATCAAGGTCCCATTGTACTCTGAGGTAACCTCCTTTGCTGTCCAATACACCTCCAATTTTGGTGTCAAATTTACTAACCATTCCTGCTACATTCACATCCAAATCATTTATATAAAGGACAAAAAGCAATGCACCCAGATGCTGGAGATCTAAAACAAAAACCTTAAACTGTTACCTTAAATCTTGCTTTGTTGCTTGCCACTTAGTGACCATTGATTTGTTCGTACATACCAAACCACGGAGAACTCTCCTTCTCAACCTCTCTCCTCGTCTGAGGTGTGATAACCCTCAGGTTAAACCAACACCAGTCGTCCCTCTATAAAGAGGGAGTAGCTCTATGGTCTGGTTAGACTGTGACAACTGTATTTTCTTTAACATTCTGCTAGACCATTTCAGTGTGGATAATGGGATGACATTGCAATATAAGTCTCCACTCTCCACTTGGTACATGAAATTATTTATCAGTTTACCCCAGTCCATTTTCAGACGCTATCTGGTTCAGGATACAAATAAACTGAAAATAACACGCTTCATGTCAACGGCGATCATGCTACACATGTTGCTAACAATGACCAATTTCGAGAAGTAATGATGTAATTGGTCACAAGGATGCAATCTTCCCCATCACTGTGAATAGTTATGTGGCTATTTTTGTGCAAGGAGTGGATGGAACGTCGTGTGGATCCCTCCATTTCTATGCTTGATGTGTTTGACTTGCAACACACATATTTGTAAGCCGTTGGATTTCCTGATTCATCCCTGAACAGTACCTGATTAGTTTAATTGGTATCCCAGCAGAACCAAGGGAGATCGTTGCTGCCTCAGAAACAGGACTGCTGAAGAAAGCTTGATCCCAGTATCGTAAGCTAATGTTATTTTTGGGGGAATTTAAAAAACCATTCCGCCATACAATGTACCTCCTCCTTCGTGGGAGAATTCTACTCTTTATTTCTGGTCATCCTTTGGAAATAAAGAGGCAAAATTATTGGAGTATGGGACTACAGGAGGTGACAGAATTAGGGAGGCATAAGGCCCTGCAAAGGAGCAGCTCTCTCTCTTTGAATTCTCCCTCAGTTTGCCACCTTTAGCTCTTTGGTAACCCAAATCCATTCCTGAGTGACCAACTTCAGCCGTCTGTCTGCCAATAGTCTGAGATCAAAGCAGTCTGTTTGCAATTACATTAAATACAGTGGATGCTGGAAAAATGAATTTAACAAAGAGAAAACTCGGGCGATTGTCTGTGTGGAGTTTGCACATTCTCCCTGTGTCTGTGTGGGTTTCCTCTGGGTGCTCCAGTTTCCTCCCACAGTCCAAAGATGTGCATGTTAGGTGGATTGGCCATGCTAAATTACCCATAGTGTCCTGGGACATTAGGTTAGGTGCATTAGCCATGGGAAATGCAGGGATAGGGTAGAGGGTTGGGTCTGGATGGGATACCCTTCGGAGGGTCAGTGTGGACTTGTTGGACCAAATGACTTGTTTCCATGCTGTGGGGATTCTATGAAAAAAAGAAATTGTTGGAGAAACTCAACCGGTCTGGCTGCAGTTGTGGACAGAGAAACAGAGTTTAAAGTTTGAGTCTGATTAACTTCTTCAGAACAAAAAGTTTGCAACTGGGTTAGATGAGTTTCTGACCTCATATTTATAGACTGCTTACTTTCATCTCAATAACATCAGCTAATTTTGCTCTTTCTGAGTTCATCTGGTTTAGGAACCCTCATCCATGCCTTTGTTACATATAAGTTTGACTATTCCAATACACGCCTGGTCCTCCTCCAGGTACTACAATCTAACCTCCACAAACGTAAGTTCTAGTGCCTGGGTCATGTTCTACTGTCTGTGTCTTAACTCAGAATAAGGCCTATTACCCCCACTTGCTTCTGTACTCACTGACCTAGAATGGATCCTGATCAAGCAACACCTGATTTTAAAATTTGCTCCTTTGCAGGGCCTTATACCTCCCTAATTCTATCACCTCCTCTAGTCCCATATTCCAATATATTTGGTTGCTACCATTTTAGATTTCCCTTTTCATGCTCTTAGAATTGTCAAACACTTTAAAATTTCAATTTACATGAGAAGCAAAATATAAAAGTAAATTCTGGCTGCTGTTAGCTTTTGCAAGCGTTTTGTTTAATTTGTTGACTCCAAGAGATATTCTTACCAGTTGATAGTATAATTTAACACATTTACACGACAGATGGATGTGTTCCTAACACCTTTAACTGTTTCATTATAAGTGCAATATTTTACTGAGTAGTTGTGAATTGACAAATAATTAATAACACTCATGTTTTCAGAAAATAATTGTAGCCTTCTAGGTTATATTTCTGGACTTTCAGCACATTACTTTTTAAATAATGAGATGATGTGGAGTTTACTTGGCATGTTCTCATTGATTTCATATTGATTTATCACATAAGCCAAGGACAATAAAGGATCTTCTGCCCTTCTAAAACACAAATCCAGTGTTTGTCCACATATCACATCTGGCCTCCAGTCATTTACAACACACAAATGCCAACCCACAACCATCACTAATAAGAGACAATCTAAACACCAGCCCCTTGATATTCAATCATTCAATGGTGTTACCATCACTGAATCCCTCACTATCAACATCCTGGTGGGTTAACATTGATGAGAAACTCAACTAGACTCCCTCCCATCCCCCACCACTCACTGCACAAACACAGTGGCTACAAGAGCAGGTCAGAGGCTGGGAATACTGCAGTAACTCACCTCCTGACTCCCCAAAGCCTGCCCACTATCTGCAAGGTACAAGTCAGGAGTGTGATGGAATACTCCCCACTTGCCTGGATGGGTGCAGCTCCAACAACACTCAAGAAGCTCGAAACCATCCAGGGCAAAGCAGCCCACTTGATTGGCACCACATCCACAAGCATCCACTCCCTCCACCATCACTGACACTCAGTAGCAGTAGTGTGTACCGTCTACAGAAAATTCACCAAAGATCCTCAGACAGCACCTTCCAAACTCACAACCACTTCCATCCAGAAGGACAAAGACAGCAGATACAGGCGAACATCACCACCTTCAAGTTCTCTCCAAGACACTCACCGTCCTGAGTTGAAAATACATTGCTTTTAATTCACTGTCACTGGGTCAAAATCCTGGAATTCGCTGCCACCTACCCCCTCCCCCCCACCAACCCCACCCCCACCAAGGTCATTGTGAGTCAACCTACACGCAGACTGTAGCAGTTCAAGAAGACAACTCACCACCACTTTCTCAATGGGGCAACTAGGGACGGGCAATAAATGCTGGGCCCAGCCAGTGACACCCACATCCTATGAATGAATTTTAAAGAAAGTCCCAGCATGTCAAAGTTAGTGTAAAGAACTGACATACAACTGGTTTCTCCCCTTTTTTCTCTTCATAGAAAATTCCCTAGGTGCAGCAAAGAGGGTTATTAATATTATTTTGCTTTTTCTTGGTCAAACATTTATTTTTTTCAACATCTCTTAGTGGCCGTCACCCATTTCTCAAAACAAAAGAATTCCTCTTGCCCTCGTTTTTCGACCCTGCACAGTGGTTTTCTTTGAAAATTTATCACTGATAAGGTTGAAATTGACAAAATATCTAAAGGGATAAGTGGGGTAGATGCAGGTAAAATGTTTCCCTTGGACAGTCTTTTAATTTTTTTTTGTCCTACAGCCTCTTATTTCGTGGAAAAAAAAATTGAAGTCTAGAACCAGGGAAACAATTTGACAATAAGGGGGACTTTCTATGTTCAGTTCTGGTCATCACATCACAGGAAGAATGTGGAGGCTTTGGAGAGGGTGCAGAAGACGTTTACCAGGATGCTGCCTAGATTAGAGGGTATGAGCTATAAGGACAGGATACAAAAACCGGGGTTGTTTTCTGTGGAGTGGCGGAAAGTGAGGGGAGACTTGAAAGAAATCTATAAAATTATGAGATGTACGGGCAGAGTTGATGGTCAGAATCTTTTTCCCAGAGTTGAAATGTCTAAAACTCAGGGAACATGCATTTAAGGTGAAACGGGGAAAATTCAAAGGAGATGTGAGGGGCAAGTTTTTTACACAGAGCATGGTAGGAGTCTAGAACATGCTGCCAGGGCTGGTGGAAGAGGCATACGACAGGGGTGTTTAAAGGATGTTTAGATAAGCACGTGTATATAGGAGGAATGGAGGGATATGGACCGAGGGCAGGCAGAAGGGATTAGTTTAATTTGGCATCATGTTCAGCACAACATTGTGGGCTGTGGCGCCCATTCCCGTGCTCTACTGTTCTATGTTCTACGTTCTACTTTGAACCAAGGTGAGGAGAATTATTTTTACTCAGAGGTTTGTAAATCTTTGGAATTCTCTTCCCTAGAAGCCTGTGGAAGATCAGTCATTGAGTATGTTAGAGTCAAAACTAATACATTTCGGAATATCAGGAACATAAAGGGAAATGGACACGGTGCAAGAAAAGGCATTGAGGTGGATAATCAGTCATAATTGTACTGAATGGCAATGTAGACTCAATGGGCTGAATGGCCTACTGCTGCTCTTCTGTTTCTTTCACCCACCATTTCTACCAGCTGCTAAATGTGCCCACCATTAAACACAACTTCCTTTGTCTTTCCTCCTTCCCTTTGCTTCCTGTGGGATATTATTGATCATTTTTCAGTGCCCTGATTGACTTGTACTCCTAAATATAAGAAATAGTTTGTTACTGATAGATGTTCTCTCACTCATCCCTGGCCTCAAGCCTTCTGTTTTGCAACTGTTCTTTTTATTAATCCCACAATAGCCAATGCACCTCCAAACTTTCCTCTCTTTTTGCTCCTCACAGGTTAATTACATTACTTTCTTGTTCTTTTGAATAAAGACATAATACGTGGTCTCCCATTTGAACACCATTTTTATGTATTCTAACATTGCGGATGTGTTTACTTCTTCCTTCCTGCTGCATGATCTGGCTTTTAAAGCTCAATGTTCGCATCGTTCAGTTCTTAATACCTGGTTTGCTTCACTTTATTTCCTTTCAGTAGCGCCCTCTGCTTTTACACTTTGATTTTTCAATTAAAATGAAGGATTTGAATACTCCTCATCTGCATTTCTCTATCTTAAATTTGTTTTACTTGTTTTCTCTCTTGGTATTTCTTTCGGATGTACACCATTCCTTGAAAAGCCCACTCTGAAACACCTTGTAAGAATACTCTGGAGGAACCTGTAAAGACATACAATGGCTTCACATAACTCAACTTCAAATTCCTTTCCCTCTCTATTGGAAAGTGGTTAACTTCTGTTCAATGTCCCCTTTGCTGAGTGGAAGTCACTGTGCCTACATACCATTGTGTGTTTGCAATGTAATGAACAGCTGTGTAATGCATTCTATTTCATCAGAAGATTTCACTCTAATCTAGAACCGAAAGAAATATCCAGAATGTTTTAATTATTAAAAAGAATCTCTGACCTGTAAACCCTCTATGGCCAGTCTCAGTATGGTGGGGGTCAGTTTGGAGGCTTGTTTGAATGTGAAATTGCTCCAGTCTATAATTAGCATAAATCCATTTATCTGTAACTCTGGGTCTTCAATAAGGATTTCCAAGGACAGAAGAATAGCTCGGAGAATATCCACAAAGGTATTCCTAAAAAAGAAAACCATACAAGATCAGAGGGATTTGAATTTTTAACCACAGTTTGTGGAGTCAGAAATAATCCATTGATACCTTATTTTGAAACAAAATCATTGCACTGTGCTCCATTTGGGTTTCATTGTTAAAATGTTCCAATTTAATTCAAAGTTCATTTACTTTTTGCATACGACTCAAAAGTAGTGCCTTCCAAACTACCCAGGGATTAAAATCTGAAACGGATGCAGGCAAACATTCCAATAAAACAAATTATCTCTTTTTTTTCTTTGTAAAATAATCCTGAAATATGAGTAAACAGAATTTTGGTTTCATTTGTAATTATTTCATGCTAAATGCACTGAATATTTTCAAATGGTGAAAATGAAATAAAGAACCTATCCAAACTGTCACTTTTTTGACACATTGTGTTAATATAAAGCAGTTTCAGAAAATTTAAAATTGTAGAACCGCTACAGTGCAGATAGAAGTCATTCAGCCCATTACATCTGTACTGATCTTCCAAAGAACATCCCACCCAGACTCAGGCCCACAACCTATAATTCCACATTTCCCATGGCCCAATCCACTTAATCTGCATATGTTTGGACTGTAGGAGGAAACCCAGACAGACAAGGGGGAGAATGGGCAAACTTCACACAGTTACCCAAGGCTAGAATCAAACCCAGGTCCTTGGCACTACAAGGCAGCAGTGCTAACCACTGAGCCAGCGTGCATTTACCATGCATGTGCTGTTAGTTTCGGCTACACAGATGAGAAAATCTCATCAATAAGATAGTGCTCCACCACTTTAGCTATATACTTCTAGCCAGAAAACTGACAAAAATAATTTTTAAAGCTTTTTTTTGTCTTTTGGAGGTAACAATAAACATAAGCTGTATTCAGTGTGGTGACCATAAAAATGATGTCACACTGGCATTTAAAACTCTTGATATAAATCTCACCCATTCTCAGGATGGTACCTTTAATTGAACAGTGCCTATGTTTTTCATGTCAGCAGCTGATCCTTTCATCAAACGTGTAGTCACACGGTCACTGTAAGTCACTCCTGCCTGAATTCAGTGCATTTAAAACTTAATGGCCAAGTGTGATACACGTACAGAGCTTCGTTCTCGTGCTAATTCAGTCTGCAGCCAAGTAACACTCATACAGTTCTGCCAGGCTAGAATTGATTCCTTAACTGGTAAAAAGTAGGATTAACATTTAAACGCTGCAAGAGGCATAATTCCACCTTTGGGAAGAAAGCAGAGTTAACTCTTTATCAGAACACCAGACTCGAAACATTAACTGCTTCCTTCGCAAAGATGCTGCCAGACCTGCTGAGTTTCTCCAGCTGTTTCTTAATTTTATTTTAGATCTCTAGCATCTACAGTTCTTTCTTTTATTTAATGACAGATATTATTCAGTTTCATATTCTATGCTCAATAGATTACTGTAGAAATATTGCAGATAGGTCAGTTTTACATGTGAGCCACACAGACTGTGAGCAGCACAATCCTGTACATCCCACCCTAAACTAAAGACAGATTACACACTAGAGTGTACCTCACACAAAATCCACTCACTTACAGAGATCCATATTGCAAATTGTTCAAACTTTATCATTAAGGGGAGCGTGGCAGTGGTCAAAAGGTCTGGATTCCTGAGACTGCAGTAAGCACGGGGCTGGAGGGGATCAAGTGAACACTGATCCCTGTATCTCTCACTCTTAGTTTGAGCTCTGGCTGTGGAAGCTGAGAGACTACAGAAAGATGACCTTGGCCAAGGACAGGCTGAGGAAGAAAGCCTCTCCAAGCAAGCGGACATATGCTGAGTAGACCAAAGGAATTGGTGCAGTAACGGGAGGATCCAGGAGCCTCAGCAATGTAGGCAATGTGAACGTTCAGGTCCCATTGCCCACACTCTGATCTCCCCAACATTCTCCCAAACTGCACTCCTCAGGTCAATCCAGCTTGCAGCTCGACACAACGTTCTTGCCCCAGGCATCTCTTTCCATCGCTGTGTGAACATCCAACCCTCAGTTTATTGCTCTTGTTCACCAAGCTTCATAGTCACACGCCCTTACACCACATCTAACACACATGCAGATAACAGCGCCCAACTCAGCCTGAAGCAGAGACCCAGGCGTATGCGGGAGAACAGTCAGGGGTTGTTAGGGGGAGTGTGCCCTTCCAGTGCCAGACTGCGCCCATTGGGTCATTCTATGAATGCCCTGTTCCAGGAGGCTGCAGGCATCAGCAACGATCAAGTGTAAAAGTCTGAGCCTCCTGAGGCACCGATGCTCAGCCACTTCCAGCAAGCTGGGCAACTGTCTGTCAGGGATCTCCATGTCATGTGGAGCTACACATGGCTGAGGGGAAGGCAGCTGGTGCTACCGAAGATGGTTCTTTTCAGAGGGTACAAGGCAAGGCTGCATAAAACGTGATGGCGAAGACTGGCATCATGTTTGCAATTTGCTGTCATTCAGTGAAAGCACACTTGCACTGTAATGATTACAGAAATACTGTGAGCACCAGCCTCTCACCTAGACGAAGCTAAAGCTTTCAATTTCACTAGTCACAGACTTCCCTTTCACTGAAGAAAACACCCAATGGTATATTTGCCTGGTTAATCCTTGCAACTCGCTAACACCTTGGGAAATGGGCATAATGGCTATTAAAGTCTGATTGCTTGGTTAAAACAATGGTTAATACCTATTTAAGTCCATTATTTAAATGACAGCTCTGTGCATGCACCAAAATCCAGCTTCCTTTGCCTGTTAAAATCCCCCTACGTTGTCTGTAAAATAACCATGATCTTTGACTTCATAGTGTGTTGATGTACTTGCTGCTATAATTATTTTAATTTGTTGTCCCTTCCTTTCCCTGAGCCACTTTTCAACATACCAGGCTTTTCCAGACCGTAGACGAAGTACTGGAGTTGTCCTATTGCCTGTTGCCGGAAGACAAACTGTCACTTTTCTCATGGTGGAACATCACATTTAGCAGCCTGGCAGTGAACTGATATTTCAAGCATACAGCAAGTGTGACAGAGTCCTGTATTTATTGGTAAATGGATGAAAGTGACAGCCTCAATCAGTACCACAGAGGGATAATGTAAATAGCCCAAAGGGAAATGATATCACAATTAGAATGACAAATAATCTATAACATACTGTCGGCTAAGGTTTCCTTTGAGCTGTTTGCAGTAGCATTGACAATGCTGTGCAGAGATTAATTTTCTCTGGTAATGAACTGCCCATTTTGTGCATAAAATCTTCGTGTGTAAATTTAACACGGTTGATGGTTTGAAATAAATGTACTGATAACTATTACAAGGATTACAAAAGTATTTAATGTGAATACAATTACGAAGTGTAAATGGCAAGGAAAAAGCATTTGCAACCAGCTTCAGCCAATAGCGCCGAGTGAACAATCAATGTTCCCACGGCCACCACAGGGGATTGGAGTTGATTTGATTTGACTTATTGTTGTCACATGTACCTAAGTAGAGTGAAAAGTTTTGTTTTGCGAGCAGTACAGGCAGATCATGGCAAACAAGGACATACAGATCATAGGGTGCTTAGACAGAGCGAGGCATACAAGGTATTAGAGAGGTCCATTCAGCAGTCTAATAACAGCAGGGAAGAAGTTATTTTTGAACCAACATCACAGCTGCTAGTTTTCAGCGAATGTGACTTACTCCACGTGATATCAAGGAGTGGTGAAGGTACTGGATACAGCAAAGGCTGTGGGCCCTGATAACATCTCCAATTTATTACTGAAGACTTCTGCTCCAGAATTAGCTATGCCCCATTTCAGTACAGCTACAACACAATGTGGTGTATATCCTGTCCACAAGGCAAACCAAACCCAGCAATTATCGCCCCATCAGTCTGCTCACAACCATCAGCAATGGGATGAAGGGTGGTATCAACAGGCTGCTCAATAACGTTTGGTTTGCGTTTCACCAGGGTCAACTCCAGACCTCAGTAATAACCTTCGTCCAAACATGGACAGAAGAGCTGAATTCAACTGGTGAGGTGGGAGCTACTACCTTTGACATCAAAGCAGCGTGTGATTGTGTAAGGCATAAAGCAGCTCCAGCTAAACTGGGGTCAGGGGTAAATCGCGGGGCAAGTGCTGCATTGTTTGGTGTCAGAAAAGAAGCAAAAAGGAAGAGAGTTCTGATTTCCTGAAGACCAGCTCCAGCAGCAGCTGGTCCTTAGCATAATGTCTTACACAAACCATGTTGCTGCTTCATCAAACAGCTTCCCTTCTTCATCAGGTTAGAAGTGGGGATGTACACTGATGCCATTAATGTTCAGCATCGTTCATAAGTTGATAGATACTGAAGAAATCTGTGCCATATGCAGCAAGACTTGGACATCGTTCAGGCTTAGGCTAATGAGTGGCAAGTAACACTCCCATTACACAATTGTCAGGCAATGTCTGTCAACAAGGTAGAAACTAACCATCTCCCCTTGACAATCTTCTGACCAGGGGCTCAGAAGATATATGGAAACACCACCCCCCTGCAAGTTCCCCTCCAAGCCACTCGCCATCCTGACTTGGAAATGTATTGCCATTCCTTCACTGTCACTGAGTCAAAGTCCAGCTCACCTCCACCTTCTCAAGGCAACTAGGAATGGGCAATAAATGCTGGCCAGCCAGTAACACCCGCATCCCATTAGCAACATCTCCTATGGGTTGAACACAGGCAGAAGGGAGTAGTTCAGTTTGGGAAACCTGATTAGTATGATGAGTTGGGCTGAAGAGCCTGTTGCCATGCTGTTTGACTGTATGACTCTATGATTGTAAGAGTTCTTTTAGGTATCTAAAAGCTAAGAGAGAGGCAAGAATGGGCATTGAACCACTGGAAAATGAGACTGGAGAAGTAGTAATGGGGAACAAAGAAATAGTGGAGGAACTGAATACGTACTTTGCATCAGTTTTCACAGTGGAAGACACCAGTAACATACCAGAACTCCAAGGGACAGAGGTGAGTGTAGTGGCTATCACTGAGGAGTAGGTGCTGGGGAAGCTGAAAGGTCTCAAGGTGGATAAATCACCCAGACCAGATGGACTACACCCCAGTGTTCTGAAGGAGATCACTGAGGAGATTGTAGAGGCATTGGTGGTGATCTTTTAGAAATCATTGGATTCAGGGAGGGTCCCAGAAGATTAGAAAATGATTAATGTAACACCCCTGTTTAAGAAGGGAGGGAGGCAGAAGATAGGAAACTATAGGCCGGTTAGCCTGACCTCAGTCATTGCTAAGATTTTACAGCCCATTATAAAGGATAAGATTGTAAAGTACTTGGAAGTGCACGGTAAAATATGGCTAAGTCAACATGGCTTCATTAAGGGGAGGTCATCAAATCTGTTGGAATTCTTTGAGAGGTAATGAGCAAGTTAGACAAAGGAGAGTCAGTGGACATGATCTATTTGTATTTCTAGAAGTGCTACACAGGAGGCTGCTAAATAAGATAAGAGCACATGGTGTTAGGGGCAAGGTACTGGCATGGATAGAAGATCGGCTGATGGGTGGAAAGCAGAAAGTGGGGATACAAGGCTCTTGTTGAGGATAGCACCCAGTGATTAGTGGAGTTCTGTAGGGGTCCCTGTTGGGACCAGAACTATTCATGTTTTACATTAACAATCTGTACGAAGGAACTGAGGGCATTGTTGCTAAGATGTCTGCAGATGTCACAAAGATAGGTGGAGGCACAGATAGTGTTGAGGAAGTGGGGAGGCTGTGGAAGGATTTGGACAGGCTAGGAGAATGGGCAAAGAAGTGGCAGATGGAATACCATGAGGGATGGTATGAGGTTATGCACATTGGTAAGAAGATTAGAGGTGTAGACTATTTTTAAAGTGAGGAAATCTTTCCGAAATGTGAATCATAAAGGGACTTGGGAGTCCTGGCTCAGGATTCTCTTAAGGTTAACATACAGGTTCAGTTGGAAGTTAGAAAGCCAAATATAATATTAGCTGTCATTTCAAGAGGACTATAATACAACAGCAGAGATGTACTGCAGAGGAATATTGTGAGCAGTTTTGAGCCCCGTATCTCTGGAAAAATGTGCTGGCCTTGGAAGGGGTCCAGAGGAGGTTTACAAGAATGATCCCGGTGATGAAAGGCTTGCATTTGAGGACCGGGTGATGACTCTGGGTCTGTACTCGATGGAGTCAAGAAGGATGAAAGGAGAATCTGATTGAAGCTTACAGAATACTGAGAGACATGGACAGAGTGGACGTGGAGGAGATGTTTCCACCCGTAGGAGAGACTAGGACCGAAGGGCACAGGCTCAGAGTGGAGCGATGACCCTTTAGATGAGGTAGAATTTCTTCAGCCAGAGGCTGGTGAATCTGTGGAACTCATTGTTGCAGAGGATTGTGAAGTCCAGGTCATTGAGTGTATTTAAGACGGAGAGAGATAGGTTCTTGATTAGTAAAGGGAGCAAAGGTTATGGGGAGAAGGCAGGAGAATTGGGTTGAGAAACGTCAGCCATGATCAAATGGTGCAGCAGACTTGATGGGCCAAATGGCCTAATTCTGCCCTCTATCTACGGCCTTAGTCTTATAGTTGGAGAGATTAGCAAATGAAAGCTATGGGCTTCATCACTTAGAAGTACAACAGGTGACGAACTACCATGTGCCTTATGATAACTTAAGGTGATCAGTTCAGACCAGCACTGACATACCTTTGTATTTTTCTATTTCTCATTTTTGTTTCTGTTAGGATCTCTGCGAATAGAATTGGTGGTAGACCAAGGACTCTGTAACAGCTGGCAAGAGAGAAGACACATTCAGCCACAAAAACAGGAAATGCTAGAAAAGCATCCCAGTTCTTTCGGTTTTTATTAGACATATTCAGCTCAGCAGCTTGGTCTGGAAAAGAATCCAGGTCCCAGAGATGAAATGGCAACACGATCAATGATTATGCAGCCTATAACTAAGCATCGTGTCTGAGAATAAAAGATTTACTTCAAAGATTGTTGACTAAAATTTATATTGGGAGCCAACCATTATCTCCTATGACTTTTAAATCATGATGTGGAGGTGCTGGTGTCGGACTGGCATGGGCAAGGTCAGAAGTCACACAGCACTAGGTTGCAGCCCAACAGGTTTATTTGAAATCACAAGTTTTCGGAGTGTAGCCCCTTCGTCAGGTGAATAGGGGCCATGCTACGAAATCTTACGATTTCAAATAAACCTGTTGGACTACAACCTGGTGTCGTGTGACTTCTGACTTTTTAAATCATAAACCAGAAGCAAATAATGTATTCAGTCATAGCACACCAGAAACTGGATTCCTGGGAATTTACAATTTAAACAATTCACGCTTCGTAAAACTGCACTAGTCCACTCGTACATATCCTGTTGTGGTTTTTATCCTTGCTATTATCATGAAAATATTAATTACATATCACAACATTTTGGTAATAAAAAAGAAAATTAAATTTGTCTTCAAATAAACATCACAGTTCTTCCTGATATTTTTATCCGTTCTACTTGCGCATTGTTTACGTTTTTCTAAAAATACCTCGACGGGGGTATGCATGTATGATGCAGGTTTCATGCAGTGCTAAAGAGCTATTGCCATTTTGTGTCACTGAAAAACCATTGAAAAACTGGCTGAGCCTTGAAACACTGAGCTGGAAGGGAAGCTGCTGTTCTTTCGAAAGAAAAAAGAGAGGGGAACATCATCCAAGCTGTTAAATCATAAAAAAAACAGGAGACATGATTGCAAGTTCAGGAGTGAATATAGTTCAGCACTCCCAAAGCATGGGTTAGATTGTCACTGTGTGCAGAGAATACAACCTCTGATGGCTCATTTTGATAGGAAATGGAAAGATCAGTGATTCTACAGTGAATAAAGCTCTGAATTTGGTATTCAGGCAGGTGGACATGAAAGTTATCTGAGTGCGGTGTTTGGTCGGTTGAATGACTTTTTGTCATTCTCACGTTCCAATGTTTTAAATATCTCCTAATCAACAATGCGAAGGTGCAGATCATGAATTTGTACCTCAAAACTAATTTAATCCGATTTTATTCTTAAAATGGCAGTGTCTATGACAAAACAAATGTCCATACCAAAAACAAAATGATTTTGCATTTCTTACCGAGTATCCAGGTATATCAGTCAAAACTACAAGACAAATTTTTTTCTTAATTCATGGGATGTGGGCATGACTAGGTCAACATCTGCTGCCCATTCCGAAATGCCTTTGAGAAGGCAGAGGTGAGCTGCTTTCTGGAACCATTGCAGTCCATTTGGTACAGTTACAAGCACAATCCTGTTAGGGAGAGAACTCCGGTAACAGTGATGGGACAGTGATATAGTTCCAAGTCACTGTGGTGTGTGACTTGGAGGGGAACTTGCATGCAGTGGTGTCCTCACCTCCTCCTACCACTGCACATTCCTTGGGGAGACAAAGTTTCGCCTTCACATTGAGAATACTCTCCACCATCTGATCATTGAATTCAGAACCCTGTTCCTGCTTTCTCCCCATGCCCTTTAATCCCTTTAACCCTAAGAATTATGAAAACATTCAATGTTTTAGCCTTATCCGCTTTCTCTAACAGCAAATTCCAACACTCTCTGGGTGAAGACATTTCTCCTTAACTCAATCCTAACATTTCAACATTTTAACGGTATTTATTTAAAAAGTTGTTAATTAAATGATAGTTCTCACAAGAAACAAGCTATTTAATTCCCATCAAAATGGGTTTGATCAATTAAGGTCCTGAGCAGCACATAAAACACGTGGTTCCAGATCAGTAGGTCACCAATACCTGGCCTAGACCGCTTCCATTTCAAATCTGCTGGCTGAGTCTCAATTACTAGATGAATGGAACAATATTCATTCACTTACTACAAACTTAGTCATCCACAGCATTATTCAGAAATGGAATAGATTCTGTGGCATGATTCTGGAATTTAATTACTAACCAGTTTATGCCCTTAAGGGCACTGCTCAGATGCTCCATGTAGATAGTACTACATAGAAGAATAGTTTGAGTCAATTAGAGGAAAATGAATGTTACGTTGTCAAAATCGTTCATTATGTTTGAATGGAAATTCACGATGCTGAGAGATCAAGGCCCAGTATACTGCTTTACCAACTAGTTAATAATTGGCTTTAATTAGCCACTTAAAATTTAATATGGAAAATTAATAATTGATGAACTGTGATAATGCACTCAGAACATATAACCATCTCAAAGTGAATGAGGACACTGCCAATTATATTACCAATGTTTGATCATGAATTCTTAAAAAGTGATAGTCCTCAACAATATTTGTTTTGATTCCTTTATTCCAACTTCAGCATTTTGCTGTCAAAGTAATTTTTATTTAACTTCAGTGCTGTGCATTTCTAGTCACTCCATGTACAATAAAAATCTGGATTTACTATATTGATCTGAAGAACCATCTGGGTTTCTTCAGAAAGAGAAATTAGATTGAATAGAATGAAGGTCATTTTACTTATTATTAGTATTACAACAAGATTTCTTTAGCAACTTTACTGTGAGAGATAGCATATTTACAAAACTGCGTTGTAAAAAATGCTTAACCTTCGAACACAAAATGAATGCACCTGTTAAAAGCTATCAAAGCAGTAATTTCTACCAGCAATCATTCAACTGCAGGGATAAAATATGCCAGAAACACAAACGATATCCCTCTTTACCCTGCTCACTCTGTAAATTAAGAGCTGAAGTGAAATAATGTCAGGATGTGTATGCCATCAATGATACCCAGGTCCTGCATGATTGCATTGTTGCACTCCTTGCTGAAGGAAACTACAGGAGAATCATGGTAATAGCATGATTTAGAATAACCACACGTTAATCTTCCTCTAAAGATGGAGGAACATCATACCTTTCAAAATTAGATGAGGTTTAGTGGGGTACCAGGTGATAATTCCTTTTAAAACAACTCCAGAATGCTGCATTTTACAAAATTAATGTTGTCAGACATCATCTGACACTAGATGGTGCAGACTAACTTGTACACATTTCAGTGCCATTTGTGTTTTGACATTCAGCTCACACTCACAGGCTAATGTTGATGAAAAGCGATTTTGGTTTTTCATTGTTGCTAAGTGCATGTAGTGTGAAAGACCAAAGACAATGCTAACAATTAAAATTCTTAAATCATTTTAATACAACTACTTCAGAAACAATTTTATGGACATTCATTCCCACAATATCTAGGGCGAGAGCTGCAATATTAAAAAGAAAGACTTAAAAAAAAAAGCTTGAACAATGCTAATTTATAACAATTCTCTGTTATATATCCCAAGAATTACTTTGAATAATATTAGCAGTGAACATTTGAAACATTAGTATAGCATTACATTCTCTGTTATTTTGACAAAGGAGTAAGTTTTTTAAGATGGCTGAGTCAATGTCTTGTCAAAGTAACAGTTAGAAGAATATATAACAGAGTGAAGAATATTTCAATGATCACGTTCCATGTTCATTAACCAAACTGTCAACTGTCATTCCTAAGCTTGTAAGTTTTCTTTTACAGATCTGACAGCAGGATGCTATAGGAAGAATGTTTTATAAACTTGAAATGGTTCAGAAAAGATTTACAAGGATGTTGCCAGGGTTGGAGGGTTTGAGCCAAAGGGAGCGGCTGAATAGGCTGGGGCTATTTTCCCTGGCGCATTGGAGGCTGAGGGGTGATCTTATAGAGGTTTATAAAATCATGAGGGGCATGGATAGGATAAATAGCTCCCCAGGGTAGTGGAGTCCAAAACTTAGAGGGCACAGGTTTAATATGAGAGGGGCAAGATTTAGAAGGGACATAAGGGGCAACTCTATATATCTAATGAACAGGTTCACAACTCTTTGAGTGAAGAAATTCTTCCTCATCTCAGTCCTGAATGGCTTACCCCTTATTTTTAGACCATGACCCCTAGTTCTGGACTTCCCCAACATTGGGAACATTCTTCCCATATCCAGCCTGTCCAGTCCCATCAGGATTTTATATGTTTCTATGAGAATACCTCTCATTCTTCTAAATACCAGTGAGTACAAGCCCAGTCGATCCAATCTTTCCTCATATGTCAGTCCTGCCATCCTGGGAATCAGTTTGGCGAACCTTCGCTGGACTCCCTTAACAGCAAGAATGTCCTTCCTCAGACTGGAAGACCAAAACTGCACACAATACCCAAGGTGTGCCCTCACGAAGGCCCTGTATAACTGCAGGAAGACATCCTTACTCCGATACTCAAATCCTCTCGCTATGAAGGCCAGCATGCCATTAGTTTTCCTCGCTGCCTGCTGCACCTGCATCCCAACCTTCAGTAACTGTTCCACCATGACACCCAGGTCTCATTGCATCTCACCTTTTCCTAAACTGCCACCATTCAGATAATAACCAGCCTTCCTATTTTTTCCCAGTAAGGTGGATAACCTCACATTTATCCACATTATATTGCATTTTCCAAGTATTTGCCCGCTCAGCCAGTCTGTCCAAGTCACCCTGCAGCTTCTTAGCATCCTCCTCACAGCATACACTGCCACCCAGCTTAGTGTCATCTGCAAATTTCAAGACATTGCATTCAATTCCTTCGTCCAAATCATTAATATATATTGTGAACACTGGACCCTGAGGTACCCCACTCATCACTGCCTGCCACTCCGAAAAGGACCCATTTATACCAGCTATCTGCTTCCTGTCTGCCAACCAGTTCTCTATCCATGTCAATATATTACCTCCCAAAATCATGAGCTTTAATTTTCCTTACCAAATTCTTGTGTGGAACCTTGTCAAAAGCCTTTTGAAAGTCCAGATACACAACATCAATTGATTCACCCTTGACCACTTTACTGGTCACATCCTCAAAAAATTCCCGAAAATTTGACATGCATAATTTCCTTTCAGTGGATCCATGCTGACTAGGACTGATTCTGTCACTGTTTTCCAAATGCTCAGTTATTACATCCTTAATAATTGACTCCACCAAATAATATTCCCCACTACCAATGTCAGGATAATTGGCCTATAGTTCCCCATTTTCTCTCTCCCTCCTGTTTTAAAGAGTGGGATTACATTAGCTACCCTCCAGTCCATTGGAACTCTTCCAGAATTTACAGAGTGCTGCAAAATGATAAACGCATCCGCTATTTCTAGGGCTACTTCCTTAAGTACTCCGGGATGCAGAGCATCAGGCCCTGGGGACTTATTGAGTTTTAATCCCATCAATTTCCCCAATACCGTTTCCTGATGAATAAGGATTTCCTTCAGTTCCTCCTTCATGCTTGACCCTTTGTCCCCTGGCATTTCCTGAAGGTTATCTGTGTCCTCCTTAGTGAAGACAGATCCAAAGTATTTGTTCAACTGGTCTGCCATCTCTCTGTTAGCTATTATGAATTTACCTGATTCTAACTGCAAGGGACCTACATTTGTCTTCAAGAGATAGCAAGAACTGCAGATGCTGAAGTCAGAGATAATAAAGTGTGGAAATGGAGGAACACAGCAGGCTAGGCAGCATCAGAGGAGCAGGAAAGCTGACGTTTCAGGTCAGGAACCCTCTTCAGAAATATTTTTCTGCCATTTATGAAGAAGGGTCCTGACATGAAACATCAACTTTCCTGCTCCTCTGATGCTGCCTGGCCTGCTGTGTTCCTCCAGCTCCACACTGTGTTATCTCTACATTTGTCTTCACTGTTCTGTTTCTCTTCACATATCTATAGAAGCTTTTGCATTCAGATTTTTTGTTTCCTGCAAGCTTACTTTCATATTCTATTTTCCCTTTCCAAATTAAACCCTTTGTTCTCTGCTGAATTTTAAATTTCTCCCAGTCCTCAGGTTTGCTTCTTCTGACCAATTTATCTGCCTCCTCTTTTGTTTTAACACTATTGCTGACTTCCCTTGTTAGCCATGGTTGAGCCACCTTCCCCGTTTTACTCTTACACCTAAAGGGATGCACAATTGTCATCCATGTGTTCTTTAAATATCTGCCATTGCCTATCCACCACCAACTCCTTAAATATCCTTGGCCAGCTTATCCTAGGCAATGCAAGCCTCATATTATCAAAATTAGCTTTCTTTAAGTTCAGGGCCCTAGTTTCAGATTTAATTGTGTCACTGTTAATCTTAATGAAGAATTCTGCCATATTTTGGTCACTCTTCCGCAAAGGATCTCACACCACACTGTTGCTAATTAATCCTCTCTCATTACACAATACCCAGTTGAAGCTGCTCCCTAGTTGGTTCCTCGACATATTGGTTGAGGAATCCAACCCTCATACATTCTAGGGAAGTCTCCTCCATTGCATTGTTACCAGTTTGGTTAGTCCAATCAATATGTAGATCGAAGTCACCCATAATAACCGCTGTACCCTTACTGCATGCATCTCTAATTTCCTGTTTGATACAATCCCCAACCTCACAACTACTGTTTGGTGGTCTGTACACAAGTCCCACTAACCTATACTGTACACAACCTCCCACTCTACCCATACTGATTCCACATCATCCAGGCTAATGTCCTCCCTTACTATTGTGTTAATCTCTTCATTAACCAGCAATGCTACCCCACCTCTCTTTCCTTTCCATCTATCTTTCCTGAAAACTGAATAACCCTGGATTTTAGTTCCCATCCTTAGTCACCCAGGAGTCTGGTCTCTATGATCCCAATTACATCATATCCATCAATAACTGTTTGCGCAGTTAATTCGTCCACTTTATTACAAATGCTCCTCACATTGAGACACAGAGCCTTCAGGCTCATTTTTTTGACATTTATTGCCTTTTTACAATTGTTGTGAAATGTGGCCCTTTTTGACCTTTGTCTTTGGTTTTTTGGAGGTTGGTAGAATTATAACATTTAAAACGTATCTGGATGGGTACTTGAATAGGAAGGGTTTAGAGGAATATGGGCCAAATGGGACTAGTTTAATTTAGGATATCTGGTCAGCATGGACGAGTTGTGCTGAAGGGTCTGTTTTCAACCTTATGACTGTAAGTATATTTTGTAGCAATTAAATGTAACTTTAAGACAGGTTGGGAGAGGCAGACAAGCACCAGTCTGAAAGGTAGTGAACTTCTGGAGTGTGTCTGGGGTAGTTTCCTACAGCAATATGTCCTAGACACAACAACATGACAAGCAATATTAGATGTGGTCAGGAATAATAAGCTGGATTTAATTAATAATCTAACTGTGCAGGAACATTTATCAAATAGTGATCATAACACGACCAAATTCAATGCTATGTTTGAAAATGAAAAGCACGAATCAGCTACTAGGGTACTGAATTTAGGTTAAGGTCGACTTTAATCAGACAGAAAATCCACAGGCGAAATTTGCTCATGGGTAAAACAATTGAAGATTAGTGGAGGGTGTTTAAGGAAACATTTAGCACAATACAAACCTAAGAGAAAAATGCTCCACTTCGCAGAACAAAAACAGCAGTAAATAAGTAAAGAGATATGGGACAGTATAAAACTAAAAAGGCCTTACAAAAATGCAAAAAACAGCACAGATCCTGCTGAATGGGAAAGATATATAGAACAGCAAAGGGCCATAAAGCAGCTTATAAGAGTTACTAAAAGGGAGAATGAAAGAAAACTTACAAGGAACATCAAAATCTATAAGAAGAAATGTTAGAGTTATGTAAAAGGAAAGTGGATGGTCAGGAGCAATGATTGAAGCTGGGGATATTATCAATGACTATGTGGAAATGGCAAGCATGTTGAGCAACTACTTTGCCTCAGTGTTCACAGTAGCGAAGGAGGATGGCTTGCTGCATTGTCAAGGAAATTAATAGTGGAAAAGGGACAGGAACGAAATAAAAAAAAACATTAGTGAAGTATCAATAATAAGGAAATTAATGGAATTAAGTAGTTACAGATCCCCAGGACCTGACAATTTCCATCCGAGGATGTTAATAAAAGTAGGGGTACACATCAAGATGCACTAAGTATAATCTTTCAGAGTTCACTAAATTCAGGAGTTAATATCTCTGGATTGGAAAATTGCACATGCTGCTTTTTAACGAAGGTGAAATAGGAAAATTGTAGACTGGTGAACATAACATCTGTGGTGAGGAAATTGTTGGAGTCAATATTAAGGATGGGGCAATGTAACACCTTGAAAATGTTCAGTTAATCAGGGACAGCCAGGGATAGCCTGTGTGGATTCCACAGAGGTAGGTCATGCCTGACAAACCTCATTGAATTTTTAAAGAGGTGCCTAAGGTAGTGGAAAGGGGACTATCTATGGATGTTGTTTATATGGATTTCCAGAAGGCATTTGATAAAGTCCCACATAAAAGACTGTTGACTAAGGCAGTAGCCCATGGAACTGAGGGCCAATTACTGACATAGCTGGGAAATTGGTTGAGTGGCAGGCAACAGAAAGTAGGGATAATGGATAGACACTCAAATTAGCAGGATGTGATCAGTGGTATCCCACAATAGGGCCTTAATTATTCATGTTATTTACTAACGACTTGGGTAATGGCATAGAAAGTCATATATCCAAATGTGCAGATGACACAAAGTTAAGTGGCATTGTAGACAGTGTAGATGATAGCATAAAATTACAAAGGGATATTGATAGACTCAGTGAATGGTCAAAACTGTGGCAAATGGAATTCAATGTAAAGCAAGTGTGAGGTTCTCCATTTTGGACCGATGAAGGACAGATCGGGGTATTTTCTAGATGGCGTGCAGTTAAATATAGTGGATGTCCAAAACTTGCGGGTTCAAGTACATAGATCTTTAAAATGTCACAAGCAGGTGCAGAAAATAATCAAGAAAGCAAATGCAATGCTGGCCTTTATGTCTAGAGAACTGGAATACAAGGATGCAGAAGTTATGCTGCAGTTTTACAAAACCTGGGTTGGATGCCACTTGGAGTACCGACAGCAGATCCGAGCACCATATCTTCAGAAGGATATATTGACCTTGGAGGGAGAACAATGTAGGTTTACAAGAATGATACCTGAATTTCAGGATAGGTTATGAGGAGAGATTATACAAATTAGGCCTGTTTTCTCTAGAATTTAGAAGATTAAGGGATGATGTGATCAAAATCTTCAAGATATTATCTTCAAGATAAGACAGGGTAGATAAAGATAAAGTATTTCCACTGGTTGCAGATTCTACAACTAGGGGCATTGTCAAAAAAAAGTTAGGCTGGGCTGTTGAGGAGAGATGTTAGGGAGCCCTTCTACACACAAAGGATGGTGGATGTTTGGAGCTCTCTTCCACAAATGGCAGTGGATGCTGGATCAGTTGTTAATTTTAAATCTGAGATAGATACGTTTTCGTAGGGACAGAAGGGACATGGGCTAAAGTTAGGATGTGGAGTTAGGTCACAGCTCAGCCACGATCTCAGTGAATGGTGGAACAGGCTCAAGGAGCTGAATGGCTTCCTCCTGATCTTATGTTTAATAGTAAAGATTTAGCAAATAAAAACCCACTCTTGTGTCAGTGGACTTTATAGTTGCATGTGAGGTCAACACAATCAATTAGAACCCATTTCTTTAACCATTGCTGATTTTTCACTTAATGAGTATTGAACGGGTTATGGCATGATCTATATGGACTGATGCAATGGCAAATATTAAACCACAACTTTGGTGAAGTAAATTGCTGGCCTAAATAAGTAATGAATGCTACTGCTATTATTAAATGCATTTGTGCTAAAGAGCAGAATTTGGTTAATTATTAGTCTACATAAATAATATGCTTTAATAATCAATTAAAATCCTGTATTAAGTTAACCACTCTGATCAAATGAATATTGTGGAATAAAGGTCCAGCAACAACTGTCATAATTGATCACAACAACCTGTATTTGTATAGTGCTATTAACATAGAAAAATCAACCCAGCTTCACAGATATTTGAATAAGCTTTTGGCTTAAAGAGTGTTCTGTAAGGTTTTAGAGTAGATTTGTCGCTCGGGTTGTGGGTGTTGAGGTTGGTTGGCTCGCCGAGCTGGTTTGTTGCTGTTCTGCAGACGTTTCAATACCCTGCTGGGTAACATCATCAGTGCAGCCTCCGATGAAGCCCCATGGTGTTTTCCCGCCTGGTTTTTAAACTCTGGGGTCCGTTGAGCTGGATTACCTCACTTCCGGTTTTCCTTCGCAGTGGAGTGTATATGGGGTCGAGCTCTATGTGTTTGTTGATGGCTTTCTTCCTGGAGTACCAGGCTTGTAGGAATTCCTGTGCCTGTCTCTGCTTTGATTGTCCCAGGATCTGGTGTTGTCCCAGTCGAATTGGTGGTTCTCCTTATCCATGTGGATAGAGATGAGTGAGTATTGGTCATGTCTTTTTGTAGCCAATTGGTGTTAGCGTACCCTTGTTGTTAATTTCCTTCCTGTTTGTCCGATGTCGTGTTTCTCACAGTCTCTGCAGGGAATCTTGTATATGACATTGATCCTGAGCATAGTGGGTAGTAGGTCTTTGGTTCGGGTGAGCAGTTGTCGCAGGATTGATGTGAATTTGTGTGCTACTCTGATGACCAGTGGATGTAGGAGTCTTGTGGTCAGGTCAGATGTGTTCCTGATGTAAGGTAGCATGATGAGTGTGTCGGGATGTGTAGTATCTTCCTGGTGTCGCTCGTGTAATAGGCATCTTCTGACCCAGTTTTTCGGGTATCCATTGTCTTTGAATACCTGGAAGAGGTATTCTTCTTCTCAGCATAACTCTGTGCTGCTGCAATGTGTTGTTGCCTGTTTAAATAATGTTCTCTCGCAACTTCGTCTGCGTGTGTTCTGATTTTCCACACTTCATTGATATAAGATTGCATTTTAATTTCCTATGGACTCAGAAGTTCATGATGAAAACAATCAAACACCTACTCCAGAGTGATGATCAAGTACAGCGACAGCAAGAGCAGCTGACTTCACTTCATCTTCAGGGAGACAAAGGGCAATTTCAATTTCAACGAAAATGTTTCTAAATATTGAACTCTGAGTAGTCGTTGAACTAAACCTAAAAGCCCAAATACTTCTCCACTGGTTCAGAAATAAAATAGAAAACTGGGTTTTGAAATGAGATTGTCAAAATAAATTAAACAATTACAGAGACCCATAATTTGAAAATTCATTCTGCATCTGATTTTGTCTCAGTAGCACATTCAGTAGCACATAGACAACATTATTCTTCAGCACTAGCTGGATTAATTCATGAAGCATATAAAACAATGCAACTGACTCTCCCTACTGCAGACAATCCTTAAATGACTTTAGTCCATTTACTACACTATTTGCACTTTTTAGATATTTTATAATCAACCTGCTCAGGGACATTGCTACACATCTCTGAAACAGGTGGATGCGAATCTAGGTCAACCAGCTTAGAGGTAGGAACATTACCACTGAACCACAAGAATCCTTTAGTGACAATTTTTAAAACAGCTGAAATAACTGGCCCCATGGGACAGCAATGAGAATTGATTCAGAAACAATACCAGAAGGATGCATTTAAATAGAGCATGTGGGGTGAACATAGAGCATTGACTTTATGGTTATTTCAACATGCAACAAATTCTGCCATCTACTTTAAATCTGTTGGCAGAATTTTAATATGATTTTATACATTGTTATACAGTCTAACATTTATCCTGCATGAAGGTCATTCACAAGAGGACATTCAGAAGGATGCTGCCTACGATGGAAAGTCTCAGTTATGAGGACAGGCTGGATCGGCTGAGTTTGTTTTCTTTGGAACAAAGGAGGCTGAGGGGGGATCTGATTGAGGTGTTCAAAATTATGAGAGGCATAGACAGGGTAGATCATGAGAATCTCTTTCTTATGGCAGTTGTGTCTAAGAAGCAGACGGCATCAGTTTAAGGTGAGGAGCAAGGGGTTCTGTGAAAAAGGTTTTCACCAAGAGGGTCATAGATATATGGACGGTACTGTCTGAAAGGGTTATGGAGGCAGGTACTCTCACAATATTTAAGAAGCATCTGGATGAGCACTTAAAATACCAGGGCATAGCCGGCAATGGACCACGTGCAGGTAAATGGGAGTGTTGTAGTTTGGTGTTTGTTGGTTGGCATAGACATGGTGGGCCAAAGGGCCTGTTTCTATGTTTTATGACTATTGGTTGATTGATTGATTGATTGTCACATGTACCGAAGTACAGTGAAAAGCTGTGTTTACGATCAGTAGAGTCAGATCATAGCACACAAAGATGTACAGATCAAACAAACTTAGACAGAGGCATACAGGTTACATTGCTCATGGCATGTACTTGGCAAGATCAATGTTGGCAAGATTAGCGTTATTTGAGGCTAGAGAGTCCTTCATCAGTCTAATAACGGCGAGGAAGAAGCTGTTCTTGAACCTGCTGGTGCGTGTGTTCAAGCTTCTGTATCTTCTGCCTGATGGAAGGGGTTGCAGGAGAGCATTACTGGAGTGGGAGGGGCCTTTGATGATGTTGGCAGCCTTTCCATGTCAATAAAAAATGTAACTAGAGTCCATGGATGGGAGGTTGGCTTCCGTGATGGTCTGGGCTGTGCACATCACTTTCTGTTGTATCTTATGATCCTGGGCAGAGCAGTTGCCGTACCAGGCCGTTATACACACAGACAATATTCTTTCTAAGGTGCATCTGTAGAAGTTGGTGAGGGACCTTACAGACATGCTAAATTTCCTGAGATGCCTAAGGAAGAAGAAGCATTGTTGTTCTTGACCGTGGCATCTATGTGGGAAGTCCAGGACAGGTTGTTGGTTATCATCACTCCAAGGAACTTGATGCTCTTCGCTCTCTCAACCTCAGTTCCATTGATATAGATTGAGGTGTGTTCTTCTCCTTTCTTTCTACATCTCCCTTCTGTAGTTTGACTCGTTGTTTGATATCAGTCCCACTACAGTGGTGTCGTTAGCGAACTTGTAGATGGCATTCATTCGGAATTTGGCAACATAGTCGTGGGTGTACAGGGAGTACAGTAGGGGGCTGAGGACACATCCTTGGGGGTCTCCAGTGTTGAGTGTTACTGTGGAGGAGGTACAGTTACCTATCCTCACTGATTGCAGCCTAGGGGTCAGAAAGCTGAGGATCCAGTTGCAGAGGGCGGAGCTGAGACCAAGGTGTCTCAGTTTTGAGATCAGTCTGGAGGGGATAATGGTGTTGAAGGTGGAGCTGTAGTCAACAAGCAGGAGTCTGACGTAGGTGTCTTTGTCCAGATGTTGCAGGGGTGAGTGCAGGGCTAGGGATATGGCATCCTGTGTGGACCTATTATGTCGGGAGGCAAATTGTACAGGATCGAGGCAGGCTGGGAGACTGGACTTAATGTGGGTCAAGACCAGCCTCTCGAATCACTTCACGATTATTGAAGTCAGAGCCCCTGGGCAGTAGTCATTAAGGCACCGTACATGTGCTTTCTTTGGTACTGGGATGATGGTGGTCTTCTTGAAGCAGGTGGGGACTTTGGCTGTGGGAGGGAGAGGTTGAAGATATCAGTGAGTACCCCCACCAGCTGGTCCACAGAGGATCTGAGTGCTTGGCTGGCGACACCGTCCGGGCCCATCGCTTTCCTCGGGTTGACTCCAAGGAAGACTGACCTGACTTCTGAAGCAGTGACAGAGGGAACAGGTGTGTCTGGGGCTGACAGGGCAGGTATTGCCACGCCGATGGTATTCTGCTCAAACCGAGCATAGAAAGCATTCAGCGTGTCAGGGAAGGATGTGTCATTGTATGCTATCTTACATTGTTTCATTTTGTATCCCGTAATGTCGCTTAGGCCTTGCCATAGACAGCGGGAGTCTGTTTGGTTGGTTTGGTTGCTGACTTCGTCTGGTACCGTCTCTTGGCCTCCCTGACAGCTTTGTGAAGGTCATACTGTGAGGATACTATGGCTTTAATAGGTGCATTTTGTTCTGGTTTTCTTTAAGATGAAGGGTTGAGACAAAGGTGAGAGCAGTCTGCTCAAAACCATTAAAGTAAACAGCTTGTGAGGCCTTGGGGACTTTTTTTTAAGGTTGGAACAATAGAAGCTGCCTGAATGGGTGGGATAAAGCTCCCACAGAACCAGGATTTTTAGTTACGGCTTTCTGTAGTTGCTGAGGTCTTGAAGCTGGATGTGGAAGTTCTTATTCCTCGCCATGTTATAGGTAAAAGCCAGGATTCTCTTGCTGCTGTTAGAATTGTATGTGAGACAATCTGTTTTACTGAACTTGTCTTTGCCTAGGATGTGTTTATGGGATGTTACTATGTTGGAACAGTTAATTAGTAGTTGTTAATAAAGATATAATATTTTGTTAAGGATTTCAATAGAGTTTCAGTTAAGCCAATTCTCTTCTCCTGTTTTTATGTTGTCTGTATTTTAACTGTAGTGTAAAAATGAAGTGTGTTTTGCTTAAAGTCTAGTGGTTTAACCAATTGAATTGCATTTAGAATGCAATACCTTACATTTACAATTAAAATAAGAAAAAGCTAGGGTCCAGGGATCTTCTTAATATATTTTGAGGGGGTTTGGTCTGGTCCATAATACTATGAATAGAATTTTTGCAGTATTCTACCTTAACTTGAATGGTATATTGGCAGAAATCCTGCAGAAGAATATGAAGCTTGTCTTTATAGAATTTCTTCCAGAATTAACGTAATTAGCCAAAGAAGCAAAAGTGATATAAGAGAAACCTTTTCACATGAATGGTTAAGGTGTGGAATGCACTCCTGAGAGTCTGACAAGAGTGAGGGTTTTTGGGAGGTTCAACTGACACAGTCAAAAGGAAGTTAGACTGTTATTTGAAAAGGGGCAATGTGCAGGATTATGGGGAGAAGGCAGGCAAATGGACCTACTGATTTGGAGACAGTGCAAACATAATGGGCTGAATGGTCTCCTTCTGCATTGTAACAATTCTGTCATTCTTCAGAATACTATTTCTCCAGAAGTGTGAAATTAGGACAACGCAACATAAATTCTAGAATTAAATCTTTTGAGAACAAGGTGAGATTCACATTCTTAAAATACGGGAGACAGAAATTTCAGGTATCTGGGATATTGATGTAGGTAAGGATCAAGACAGCAGCAGGAATAAACAGCGAAGGGAAAAAGCTATGGGATAGTGTGATTAGCTGAAGTTGGACATGTTTAGGGAGCCTCGCCAAGTTAGTGAGAGATCTTGGAAGTAGCCCAATGATGGCATTGTAAAGGTGAACCACGTCAGGGGAACTAAAAGAAGCCCTTTAAAATCAACACTCCAGGATCTCCTCAAAGAAGGAAAGTAATGTTCTTCAGAATACTTTTAGAGTCACCACAAAGTTGACCTTGGAAATAAATTACCGGCAATGGATGTGAGAATAATTCCTGTTACTTTAACAAGTGTAAACAGGAGAAAAACTAGTTAAGCCTTATATGTCTGAATATTGAATGTTAAAGACAGTGATTCTCTCATTGCAATTGGGAAATGGGAAGCAGTACAACAAACTGATACTTTTAATACCAAGAGACAAAGCTAACAGAAGTCAGCACCAGAAGCAATTTGCCCAAAAAGATAAAGAGGGCATGTGCAAACAATAACCTTTCATTAACAGGTGGACTTTAACTAACAATATATGAACTGGGAATATCCAACCAGTTTTGAAGCTAAGTTGATACAACATAAGGTAAATACAGTTCATGGGGAAGCCCCAAACGATACTAACTGTGTTAGCACCCAATGAGTGGCTGTATTTGAAATGCTCCCAAATCCAGAAATGCACAGGTCCAGGAAAAGTTCTTAACTTTCAAAGGGCAAAACTTTTAAAAATTAAAACCATGTCAGTTATTATAGACAAGTGTGCATAAACTTAAAAGGGGTAAGTTTATTTAACAGTATTTCAGCCCAAGACAAGTGGAACGTTTTATATATACGTAAATGTATAACACTGAGCATCATTGACTCATAGAGTCATAGAGCTGTACGGCATGCAAACAGACCCTTCGGTCCAACTCGTCCATGCTGACCTGATATCCTAAATAAATCTAGTCCCATTTGCCAGCATTTTGCCCATATCCATCAAAACCCTTCCTACTCACATACCCATCCAGATGCCTTTTAAATGTTGTAATTGTCCCAGCCTCCATCACTTCCTCTGGCAGCTCATTTCATACACGCGCCATCCTCCACATGAAAAAGTTGCTCCTTAGGTCTCTTTTAAATCTTTTCCCTCTCACCTTAAATCTGTGCCCTCTAGTTTTGGACTCCCCCACCCAGGGGAAAAGACCTTGGCTATTTACCCTATCCATGCCCTTTAGGTCAGCCCTCAGCCTCCAACACTCCAAGGAAAATAGCCCCAGTCTATTCAGCCTCTCCCTCCAGTTGAAACCCTTCAACCCTGGCCACATCCTTGTAAATCTTCTCTGAGCCCCTTCAAGTTTCACAACAGTCTTCCTGCAGCAAGAGACCAAAACTGCAAGCAGTATTCCAATAATGGCCTAACCAATGTCCTGTACAGACTCAACATGACCTCCCAACTCTGATACTCAATGTACTGACCAATAAGGGCAAGCATAACAAATGCCTTCTTCACTATCCTATCTACCTGTGACTCCACTTTCAAAGAACTAAGAACCTGCACGCCAAGGTCTCTTTGTTCAGCAACACTCCTCAGGACCTCACCATTAAGTGTATGAGTCTTGCCCTGATTTGCATTTCCAAAATGCAGCACCTCACATTTATCTAAATTAAACTCTATCTGCCATTCCTCGGCCCATTGGTCCATCTGATCAAGATCAATTACTCTCAGGTAACTTTCTTTGCTGTCCACTACACCTCCAATTTTGGGGTCATCTGCAAACTTACTAACCATACCTCCTATGTTCACGTCCAAATCATTTGTATAAATGACAAAAAGCAGAGGACCTAGCACTGATCCTTGTGGCACACTGCTGGTCACAGACCTCCAGTCTGAAAAGTAACCTTCTACCTTCAAGCTAGTTCTGTATCCAAACGGCTAGTTTTCCCTGTATTCCATGTGATCTAACCTTGCTAACCAGTCTGCCATGAGGAACCTTGTTGAACACCTTACTGAAGTCCATACAGATCACGTCCACCTCTCTGCCCTCATCAATCCCCTTCATTACTTCTTCAAGAAACTCAATTAAGTTAGTGAGACATGATTTCCCACAGGCAAAGCCATGTTGACTATCCCAAATCAATCTTTGCCTTTCCAAATACATGTAAATCCTGTCACAACAAAAACGGAAATTGATCCTTCACTGGACTGAATATGTCAACTGTGCTTTCCCTCCATAGAAGTTGCCTGACCTGCTGAGTTTCTCCACAAATTTCTTCTTTTGTTGCAGATTTCCAGCATGCACTGTTTTGTTTATTGAGATTGGATACTCGGGGTCACCAGGAATATGTTGCCTTACTCCTACCAGACTGTAGGGTTGCTCTCTCATTACAGAGAGATGACTGGTGATGCTTTAACCTCAGGGTCACCACACCTCAAGCAACATTAAATAAATTTGGCTGTAATTGAATTAATAGATTATTCCAAAGCTAAGTAAATGATGATTACAAATTCTGAAGCAGAGGCGATGGTCAAAGGATGTTTTTGCGACTGGAAGCCTGTGAAGTTAGGGCAACCCCATATAAATGCCAGATTTGAATCTTTTGAGAACAAGATTGGAACATTCACGTTGTAGGAGATGGGGTCACAACTGGAGTACTGTGTGCAGTTCTGGTCGCCATGCTATAGGAAGGATGTGATTGCACAAGAGAGGATGCAGATGAGATTCACCAGGATGTTGCCTGGGTCACAGCAATTCAGTTACAAAGAGAGACTAGATTGGGGGACTGCTTTTTGTTAGAACAGAAAAGGCTAAGGTAATTTGAGTGAGGTATATAAAGATCTGAAGGGCACAGACATAACAGACAAGGTGAAAGGTTTCCCCTTAGTACAGAGGTTAATAAACAAGGAACACAGTTTTAAAGCAAGGAGCAGGAGGTTCAGAGAGAATTTGAGGATTTTGTTTTTTTACCAGAGGATGGTGGGTATCTGGAACTCGCTGCCTAAAAAGGGGGTAGAGGCAGAAACCCTCAAGTCATTCAAAAACAATTCAGATGATCATTGAAACACAACAGAATACAAGGCCACGGTGCAATGTCAGAAAATGGGATTACAATAGATGAATGCTTGATGTCAAGTGCCAGACAGAAAGGGCTGAAGGGCCTGTTTTCATGCTGTAAAATCTCTAGCGCTCTCTGTGGTTCTACAAAGGATGACATAGCTCTTTGGGATTAATTTAGAAAGGTGTTGAGACATGTGAACACTGGTCAGAGGGTTCAGAGGTATATGGGCATAGCTGCAGAACAAACAATAGGGGAAAGAAAATGCTTATTGCACTTCCAAAGTAAAGAGACAGAAAAGAGATAAGAACTGCAATTGATGCAAGGGAACTGAAACTGAAGGTGAGCGTGACATACCTAATATTCTGTGCGATCACTCCCTTAAAGATTTTGCAAGAAATGAAATTAATAACATGTCTTCTCTGAGTAATAAATAAACATAAATAGGATTACTAACTTTGTCATAAAGAGATCGAAGTCCTATGCAAAGATCAAATCACCAGAGACCCCTCCCACCCTGGTAATGCTCTCTTCCAACCTCTTCCATCAGGCAGAAGATACAGACACTTGAAAACACGCACCAACAGGTTCGAAAACAACTTCTTCCCTGCTGTTATTAGACTGCTGAATGGACCCTCTAACTTCAAATAACATTGCTCATGCATTGTGCACCTCCTTTGCAGACATAACCTTATATGCTTCGCTCTGTCTAAGCACCCTATGATCTGCCCGTACTGCTCACAAAACAAAACTTTTCACTGTACTTGGGTACATGTGACTACAATAAATCAAAACAAATCAAAATCCAAAAAGTTTAAAATTAATAACTCTTCAGGAAAATAAGTACAAAGAGGAACTGGAGATGAGTGAAACTTTTTACTCGATTTCAAAAAGGCACACAGCTGATGTTGCTACCTTAAAAGTCTGATTTAATACCGTATAAAATAATGCCATTGATTATCAGGAGTTAACTTTAGGATTTAATTGTACTCATAAATACTAGCCAACATGTATTCCAAAGAAAGGTCCAGTCTAACTGAACACTTAGTCAGAGGTAGTAAGAACTGCCGATGCTGGAGTCAGAGATAACACAGCGTGGAGCTGGAGGAACACAGCAGGCCAGGCAGCATCAGTGGAGTAGGAAAGTTGACATTTCGGATCGGGACCTTCTTCAGAAATGGGAGGGTCCCGACCCAAATCGTCAACATTCCTGCTCCTCTGATGCTGCCTGGGCTGCTGTGTTCCTCCAGCTCCACACTGTGTTATAACTGAACACTTAGGCCTTTTTGTAGAAGTGACCTTTCAAGTGAACTGTGGAAAACCTTACAACATAGTGCACACAGACTTACAAAAAACATTTGTTCAGTGAAATGTTGCAAGGATCAATATTCAGGCCATTTGTAGCTGACATCCATCATTGAATTTTAAAACTAAATACGAATTGATCACATTTCCAGGTTTTATCAATTTGAAGAGGAAGTTGACTCTGAACTGAAGAAGCGTGAAATAGTCTTGAAGAAGAGGTCGTAGATATAGAGTGAGAGGAGGTAGGTTCAAAATTGAGATGAGGAGAAACTACTTCTCTCAGAGGGTTGTGAATCTGTGGAACTCACTGCCACAGAGTGCAGTGGAGGCAGAATCAATCAACAGATTCAAGAAAGAAATAGACATGTTTCTGATGAAAAGTGGGATAGAGGGCTATGGAGAGCAGGCAGAAGTATGGAGTTGAGACCAGGATAAGATCAGCCATGATCGTGTTAAATGGCAGAGTGGGCTTAAAGGGCTGAACTGCCTATTCCTGCTCCTAATTCCCATGTTCCTGAATAAATTAGTCAGAATACCTGCAGGTAGATAGGATAATGAAGAAGGCAGTGGTATGTTTGCCTTTATTAGTCATTGCATTGAGTATAGGAGTTGGCAGGTCTTGTTGTGGCTGTACAGGACATTGGTTAGGCCACCATTGGAATACCGTGTGCAATTCTGGTCTCCCTGCTATAGGAAGGATGTTGTGAAACTTGGAAGGGTTCAGAAAAGATTTACAAGGATGTTGCTAGCGTTGGAGGGTTTGAACTATATGGAGAGGATGAATAGGCTGGGGCTATTTTCCCCGGAGTGTCGGAGGCTGAGGGATGACCTCATAGAGGTTTATAAAATCATGTGGGGCATGGATGGGGTAAATAGACAAGGCCTTTTCTCCATGGTAGGGAAGTCCAAAACTAGAGGGCATAGGTTTAAGGTGAGAGGGGAAAGATTTAAAAGGGTTCTAAGGGGCAAATTTATCAAAGTCAGAAGTCACACGACACCAGGATATAGTCCAACATGTTTATTTGAAATCCTAAGCTGAAATCATAAGAAATAAGATTCCAGACCCACAGCAATGTGGTTGACTCTTAACTGCCTCTGGCCAATTAGGGATGGGCAATACATGCTGCCTGGCCAACGACACCCTCATCCCGCAAATGAATAAAGGAATTGGAGTGATGTTGTGATATCTTATCAATGGAATCTAGGCTGTGATGCCTCAAACATGATGAGGTGTCTAAACCCGTCAACCTTCAGGTCCTGCTAATAAGAACAGGCTTGTAAAATAGATGAGGCCATGCAATGTCGTTATTGAGTGGTTGATCAGTGTATTTCTAGCCTGGACACACAAACCTGGAAACAAAAGCTACTTTTTTTTATATTCACTCATGGGACGTGGGAATTGCCGGCTGGCCACCTTTGAACTGAATGGCTTGCTGGGCTATTTCAGAGTCAACCATATTGATGTGGGTCTGTAGTCACATGTAGACCAGACCAGGCGAGGATGGCAGTTTCCTTCCCTAAAGGGCATTAGTGAACAAGATGGTTGCTCCAACAATTGACAATGGTTTCATGGTCATCAGTAGATTCTTAATTCCAAATTATTATTGAATTCAAATCTCACCATCTGCTGTTGCGGTATTCAAAGCCAGTTTCTGGAACATTGCCTGAGTTTATGGATTAGCAATCTAGCGATAATACCACCAGGCTATTCCCATTGTCTCCCGTTTCTCCAACATGTCCAATGTCTGAATCAACAGAACAAGTTGAATGCTGGCCTATGTAGCCCCAGTGGGAAAATGTAAGTCAGAGAAACTTATCTCAATGTACATCACATTCTGACCAGACCACACCTTAAGTTCAGTGTCCAGCTCTGGTCAGTAGGTCACAGGAATACTTACAAAAACTGGATCCATTACCAAGAAGAGTCTCTGGTCTCAAAGACGTGAGAAATAAAGATTGTCTGAAAAAAAGCCAAGATGTTTCAGCACTGAAAGGAGGTGATTAAGGGATTATGGTACTGATGTGTATAAGAATGCAAACTGTGTAGGAAATGTAAATGTAGGAAAGTAGCTTAAACTGAATCATAACATTGGGTTAAAGGGACACTGAGTCAAAGTAATAAACAGTAAAATTTTAAACTGGCATCATAACATTCTTCGCTGCAAGAGTGATTGACTCCTTGGATTAAAGTTCAGATAGAGAAGAAATAAATCCCATGAGCAATTTGATGCTGCTCATGGGATGGATGGACAGACAGACAGATGGATGGATGGTTGGATGGATCGACTACCTTCAAAAAGTGCTTGCATGAACTCTTAAAGTGTCATAACATTCAAAGCTATGGGCCCAGTGCAGGAAAGTGGGATTATTGTAGATAGCAGTTGAAGTAACTCCATGGAGGCTGGTATCCTGTCACCAAGTCACCCTTTATTTACACATGACAGTACATGGACTCTGATCAGCCAGCTCAGACCCAATCCGTACAGTCAGGAAAATCTCTGATTCTCCTGTTTATATCTGTCAGCTAGGGTTCCCTGATTGGCCCAAGTTAACAGCCCCAATCAGGGATCTTATACTCAATGAATTCCACCTGGCCCCCATTACTGTAGTATATTTTGATAGTATATTTTGATGGTCCAGACTCAATGGGCTGAAGGGCATCTTGTGCACTGTATGATTCTATGGTTATCTGGATTAATGGGCTAAAAGCAGTTTCATCCTCTTCATCTATAACAGCCTTGTGATCTGTAATATGTAAATGTTAAGGTGCTAAGAAAGTTAAAGGTCTTTCGAAATAAGCACTAATGAAATGCTGAGGTTTTACACGCTAAGCATTATCAACACCATACATTGAAGATGGAAGCCCCTCAAATAATGGCTTTACAGTTATAGCTGTGATTATAACTCTTCCGTTTTACTGTGTCAGTATCTGTGTAATAAAACCTTAGCGGTAAGATAGTTTGTTAAGCAGGTTTATTGTGTGTGATCAAATATCAAGCAAGGAAAGAAACAATATTTTCCCATTTACCTACTCTGGTCCCAGTTGGCAGCGAACAGTGCCAGGATTTTCCTCCCATAGTGATCTGGCTGCTGGAAGACCCCGGGGAAGCCATCCATCAGAGCCCGTTTGATGCCAGGGTCGTCGGCTTTGAAGTTTTTAAACATGTCCAGGTTTTGTTGGCGATACTGGAAATACTGAGCGAGCAGTTTGAAGGCCTCGAAATGGTTAAACTTCCTCGCTCTCAGAAAGCGCAGGATGAAGGCATCGTCTGTGCGCAGGAAGCCGATGTCAGGCCGTGTTATGATCATGTCTCTGACCTGCTGGATGTCCTGGTGTAAGGCATCTGGATTCTCATTCAGTTCCAACCGAGATTTCTCGATGATTTCAGCACTGAGCCCGGATTGCAGATGGGTCATTTTGGCAACTGCACCTCGAGCAGCGAGGCTTGGCTCCGGATTTCTCACCACTCGCTAATAATGTTTAGACTTCACCATCACAGAGTGTGAGTGCTATGTCCATGTCAACTTTCTCAGTGTCGTGTTAGCCTATTCAACATTGTCCTCCATCTGCTGACAAAACATGATGCTCAAGAGAAGTCACATGGCTGACTTTCTGAAACACAGATAAGTGTAAAAGAGAGATACGTTAGACATAGTGTCCATATTCACAACGTTTCCACACTTACACTGCCCTCTAACAAGTCCCAACACGTGTAACATGTCTGAGCAAGTTATTTAGAAATTATTCCATCTTGTATACTTCATCTCAAAACTGGCTCTGCTCTCCTGCCCTCACTTAGCCACACTGGAAGCACCGATAAGGAAAGATGTAATTGTTGAAAGAGTTGTCGTTTTCTGACTCTCCTCGTGAAAGGTTTAGAGTGAAATGATCATTCTGTAACAAATCCTTGGGAAACGGCTGACCTTGGGGCTGTCCCCCTCAAGGTCCTGCTGTTTTCCGTTCAATAGAACAAGTTGAATGACAATGTATGTTTAAACATGGTGGGATCTCACGGAAAAGCCATGAATTCGTGGTCACTAAAACTAAAGCAGACTCCTGGAATTCCATGACCAAGTCACACAGAATCCCATTAAATCTCCTTTGTTCACTCATCCTTTTTTTTGGAAAACTCAAATTAAGCGCCTGGTGGCAAATAACATTCCCTGATTTAAACAAAACCCTGCAATCTCATGGAATAAAATTTATGATTTTTTTTATTCTAGCCCTGGTTTTGCGCCTACTGTCCGTAGTTTGTGGCAATTGCTCGTTTTTGTGACCGTCACTGAACAGGTTTTATGGTTTTGGGGGCATCTTCCCTTTCTGTAGAATTGAATCTCTTGATTCATAGGAACGATTTTTGTTCAAAGCATCGGTTTGCGGTGACTGCAAAAATACAACCAGAGCCAGTGGCCTGTATGTTGTGTGTCTGTAGCTGGGCTCCATTCGATTTATAAAACCATCTCCAAGCCTCCATCCTGTTGCCAGGATTTACATTCCAGCAGGAACTTGCACATTGTCAATGGATGCTACTGACGCCGCCAGCAGGTCGGATCAAATCCCAAGGAGCGAAGAGGAACCGTTTTAACACTTTTACACGGAAACGTTTCCGCTTTCATTGTCATTTTTCTGACTGGCGTGCGTTTATTTTATCCTGCATTCTGAAACCTAACAGGAAAAAAAAAAAATGAATCAATGGATATTGTCTTCGGGGGAAAATAAAACAGATGGGGAATTGCTGCAAGCTGATCCCTGCAACGCCAGTGATCCTGTAGGGAAAGCAGACCCAATGCTGCTGGGCACCTGGTCTGTGACTGTGTCAGCAACAGAGACGGAAAGAGAGAGCCAGCTCGATGCAGGGACCAGCTGGGGAGCAGCCATTGAGGGAGAGACCTGGATGAAGAGCAATGAATGCTGCCGCTTTTAGGAAGCAGAAGCTCACCTGGCCTTGGGGTTGTTAGTTTTATCTTTCTGTGGTTCTGCTTTAACTTCTCCCCTCCTGGAAATGCCGCCTCCTCAGCAGGACAGTGGAATGAAGCGTTGTCCAAGGAGGGATTTCTCTAGAGGAATCCTTTACCCCATCCCCAGCGCTGGGCGTGTGTCTGCATACACCGGGATACAGCCACTGGGTCCTACCGCCCTCCCACGCTCAGTCCTGTACTAACAGAGTAGTCTCCCACCGACACGTCTTCCCCCTCGCTCTGTCCTGCTGTCTTTAGAGAGTTCACATTTACATTTTTTTAAAATGAGGATGCAATTGCTTTCACTGTCTTGAGTAACTGAATGCATCAGCTTTAAAATTGAGTGGGTCCCTAGATATTTAGATATTTTGAATCAACCTGTACTGATGTGCTATAACACACCTCTGGAGCAGGTAGGCTTGAACCTAGCACCAGAGGTAGGGACACTACCAACAACAACACATGACCCTTAATCAAATTACTTACACCAACTAGGAATTGAACCCAGAGATAGTAGGAACTGCAGATGCTGGAGAATCTGAGACAACAAGGTGCAGAGCTGGATGAACACAGCAGGCCAAGCAGCATCATAGGAGCAGAAAGGCTGACGTTTCAAG
>NC_063335.1:32414935-32439023 GCF_021869965.1 Rhincodon typus
GGGGGAGGGGAGATTTTGAAACTTGTGAAATCCACATTGATACCATTGGGCTGCAGGGTTCCCAAGCGGAATATGAGTTGCTGTTCCTGCAACCTTCGGGTGGCATCGTTGTGGCACTGCAGGAGGCCCAGGATGGACATGTCGTCTGAGGAATGGGAGGGGGAGTTGAAATGGTTCGCGACTGGGAGGTGCAGTTGTTTGTTGCGAACCGAGCGTAGGTGTTCTGCAAAGCGGTCCCCGAGTCTCCGCTTGGTTTCCCCGATGTAGAGGAAGCCACACCGGGTACAGCGGATGCAGTATACCACATTGGCAGATGTGCAGGTGAACATCTGCTTGATGTGGAAAAGGATAGACCAGATCTGGAAGTTAAAGTTCTAAATTCAATGGTATTAGGCAAGAACTTTCAAGAGAGACAAAAAAAAACCCCTGCAGGTGCTGGAATCCAAGGTAGACAAACAGGAGGCTGGAAGAACACAGCAGGCCAGGCAACATCTGGAGGAAAGGAGCAGTCAACATTTTGGGTATTACCCTTCTTCAGGACTGGATGTGGGGATAGGGGGAGCTGCAGATAAAGAGGTGGGGAGGGATGGAGGTGGAATGATGGTGATAGGTGGACACTAGTAGTAGGTGCGACCTGGTTGGTCAATGGGAGGGATGAATCTGGTTGGTGGCTGGAAGGGAGGGTCACTTTGGGATGTTCGCAGGTAAAGGAATGGCAGGAAAATGGGAAGCCTTCAAAAATGAGATAACGAGAGCCCAATGACAGTATGTTCCTGTTAGGATGAAGTCAAGGCTGGTAGAAATAGGGAATACTGGATGACTAGAGAAATTGACGTTTTGGTCAAGAAAAAGAAGGGCGCATCTATCAGGTATAAACAACAGGGATCAAGTGAATCCCTAGAAGAGTACAAAGGCAGCAGGAGTATATTTCAGAGGGAAATCAGGAGAGCAAAAGGGGCACATGAGAAAGCTTTGGCAAATAGGGTTAAGGAGAATCCAAAGAGATTCTTCAAATACATTAAGTACAAAAGGGTAACTAGGGAGAGAATAGGGCCCCTTAAAGATCAGCAAGGCTGCCTATGTGTGGAACCACAGGAGATGGGAGAGATACTAAATAAGTATTTTGCATCAGTGTTTATTATGTAGAACGATATGGAAGATACAGAACATGGGGAAATAAATAGCAACATCTTGAAAAATGTCCATTTAGAGAGAAGGAGGTGCTGAACACCTTAAAATGCATAAAGGTGGAAAAATCCCCAGGCCCTGATCATGTGTACCCTAAAGCTCTGTGGGAAGCTAGGGATGTAATTGCTGGGCCCCTTGCTGAGATATTTGTATCATGGATAGCCACAGGTGAGGTGCTGTAAGACTGGAGGTTGGCTAACGTGGTGCCACTATTTAAGAAAGGTGGTAAGGAAAAGTCAGGGAGCTATAGACCGGTGAGCCTGACATCGGTGGTGGACAAGTTATTGGAGGGGATCCTGAGGGACAGGATTAAATGTATTTGGAAAGGCAAAGACTGATTAGGGATAGTCAACATGGCTTTGTGCATGGGAAAATCACATCTCACTAAATTGAGTTTTTTGAAGAAGTAACGAAGAGGATTGATGACGGCAGAGCGGTGGATATGATCTATTTGGACTTCAGTAAGGCATTCAACAAGGTTCCTCGTGGTAGGCTGCTTAACAAGGTTAGATCACATAGAATACAGGGAGAACTTGCCAATTGGATACTGAACTAGCTCAAAGGTAAGAGACAGAGGGTTGTGGTGGAGGGTTGCATTTCAGACTGGAGAACTGTGACCAGCAGTGTGCCACAAGCATTGGTGCTGGGTCAACTGCTTTTTGTTATTTATATAAATGATTTCGATGTGAACATAAGAGGTATGGTTAGTAAGTTGCAAATGACACCAAAATTGATGGTGCAGTGATCAGTGACAAAGGTTACCTCTGGGTACAACTGGATCTTGATCAGATGGACCAATGGGCTGAGGAGTGGCAGATGAAGTTTAATTTAGATAAATGTGAGGTGCTGCATTTTGCTAAGACAAATCAGGGCAGGACTTATACACTTAATGGTAAGGTCCTGGAGAGTGTTGCTGAACAAAGAGATCTTGGAGTGCAGGTTTATTGTTCCTTGAAAGTGGAATCGCAGGTAGACAGGATAGTGAAGAAAGCATTTGGTATGCTTGCCGTTATTGGTCAGTGCATTGAGGATAGAAGTTGGGATGTCATGATGCGGGTGTGCGGGACATTGCTTAGACCACTTTTGGAATATTGTGTTCAGTTCTGGTCTCCCTTCTATAGGAAGGCTGTTGTGAAATTTGAAAGGGTTCAGAAAAAATTTACAAGGACGTTGCCAGAGTTGGAGGGTTTAAGCTATAGAGAGAGGCTGAATAGGCTGGGGCTATTTTCCCTGGAGTGTCAGAGGCTGAGGGTGACCTTAGAGAGGTTTATAAAATCATGAGGGGCATGGATTGGGTGAATAGCCGAGGTCTTTTCCCTGAGGCTGGGCAGTCCAAACCTAGAGGGCATAGGTTTAAGGTGAGAGAGGAAAGATTTAAAAGGAACCTAAGCGACAACTTTTTAAACAGAGTTTGGTGCGTGTATGGAATGAGTTTCAGAGGAAGTGGTGGAGGCTGGTACAATTACAACATTTAAAAGGCATCTAGATAGGCATATGAATAGGAAAGGTTTAGAGGGATAAGGGCCAAATGCTGGTAAATGGGACTAGGCGAATTTAGGATATTTGGTTGGCATGGACGAGTTGGACTGAAGGGTCTGTTTCTGTGCTGTACAGATCTATGAATCTATGATGCTACGTTGGGGATCATTTGTAGTAATACCCACAGCTTGCTTTGTTTGAAATATTTCAGCATGTTAATGGTGTAAAGTAAAATTGGTAGTCAGCACCTTCCAGTTATAAAAATTGGATTCAAACAGTTAATGTTTAGAGGCAGGATGTTTGGAATTGAGCTAAATAAACTAAAATCTTCTTCTTAGCCCGTCCCAGAGGATCCAGGGTTCCTTGTTTCTAATCTGGTTCAGAAATGGTAACCAACTGGAGTCGACCAGTTGGCTCAGGACCAAGGGAAAGTTTTGGCTCTATCAGTGGACTTCTTTACAACTTGATCCTTATCCCATCTTGTAATTCCACAGTGACAGCCACCATCAGTTAATTCATTCATGCTCTGGTATCAAAATAAGTGGCACTTTGTCAACAAATAATCCAGTTTTAGGATGACACTGCCTGAGGCAGTTACAATTTGATGAGGAGACTATCTTCAAAGTCCAAAAGGATTGAATGCCTCCTGCCCCATAAAGAATCTGCATAAAAGAAAAGCAAACTGCTGAACGTACAAACTGATTCCCCTGTACTTCATGGCTTCTGCCTCAGCTATTCCATTGCTGTAACTCTCACACATGCTGCAGTCTGAACGAGATCATTCCAATACAACACTGTCCTTCTTTCTACCTTCCATAAACTGAAATCATCTGAGAGTCTGTTGCCATACTTAATCTGCACCAGGTCCTGTTCATCTTTGTGATCACTGACCTATATTGGCTCCTGACTGAGCAGCAACTTAATTTTAAAAATCTCTTTGCTGCTTTCAAAATGCTATATCACCTGGCCCCTGTCTAAATCTGTAACCTCATCCAGCCCCATGACCCTCTGAAATATCTCCACATATTCAGTATTAAATTTTGATTCTGAAAATCATGTATAGCTCATTGGGGAGCTTTACAACATATCAATGAACCTTGTGTAATGATATCTATGCTCATCCCCATGTATGGATGACATGCACAGATGTACTTATGTTAATTTTTAAGAATTCATTTGTGGGGTGAAGGGTGTCACTAGCTGGGCCAGCATTTCTTGCTCGTCCCTAGTTGCCCTTGAAAAGCTGGTGGTGAGTTGCCTTCTTGAACTGTTGCAGTCCATCTACTATGGGTTGATCGAAAATGTCCAGTGGGAGGGAATTCCACCCAGCGACAGTGAAGGAACAGCGATATATTTCCAAGTCAGGTCAGTGAGTGGTTGGGGGGATGGGGTGGGGGTGGGGGTGCGGTGGTACGGGGGGAACTTGCAGGTGGTAGTATTACCCAATATATGCTGCCTTTGTCCTTCTAGATGGAAGTGGTCATGGGTTTGGAAGGTGCTGTCTGATCATCTTTGGTGAATTTCTACGCTGCATCTTATAGAAAGTACACACTGCTACTGAGCGTCAGTGGTAGAGGGAGTGGATATTTGTGGATGTGGTGCCAATCAAGCGGGCTGCTTTGTCCTGGATGGTGTCAAACTTCTTGAGTGTTGTTGGAGCTGCACACATTCAGGCAAGTGGGGAGTATTCCATCACACTCCTGACATGTACATTGAGGATGGTGGACAAGCTCTGGGGAGTCAAGAGGTGATTTACTCAAGGCAGTATTCCTAGCCTCTGACCTGCCCTTATAGCCACTGTGTTTACATGGCCAGTCCAGTTGAGTTTCTGGTCAATGATAACTCTCATCATGTTGCTACTGGGGGAATTCAGTGGTGGTAACACCATTGAATGTCAAGGGGCTGTAATAGGGTTGCCTCTTGTTGGTGATGGTCATAGCCTGGCATTTGTGTGGCACAAATGTTACTAACCCCTTGTCAGCCCAAGCCTGGATATTGTGTAGCTCTTGTTGCATGTGAATATGGATTGCTTTAGTGTCTGATGAGTTACGAATGGTGCTGAACATTATGCAATCATCGGCGAACATCCCCACTTCTGACCCTATGATGGAGGGAAGGTCATTGATGAAGCAGCTGAAGATGGTTGGACACTGCCCTGAGGAACTCCTGCAGAGATGTCCTAGAGCTAGAGATGATTGATCTCCAACAATCACAACCATCTTCTTGTGTACCAGGTATGAGTCCAACCCAGCGGACAGTTTTCTTATGGAATCATCATAAAATCCCTACAGTGCGGAAACAGGCCATTTAGCCCAACAAGTCCACACTGCCCCTCTGAAGAGCATCCCACCCAGACTCATCTCCCTACCCCTGCATTTCCCAAGTCTAACCCTAACCTAAACATCCCTGGGCACTATGGGCAATTTAGCATGGCCTATCAAACTAGCCTGCACATCATTGGACGGTGGGAGGAAACCGGAGCACCCAGAGGAAACCCACGCAGACACGAGGAGAATGTGCAAACTCCACACAGACAGTCACCCGAGAATGGAATTGAACCTGGGTCCCTGGTGCTGTGAGGCAGCAGTGCTAACCACTGAGCCACCGTGATACCATTGATTCCAGTTTTGCAAGGGCTCCTTGATGCCACACTTGGTCGAATGCAGCCTTGATGTCAAGGGTTGTCACTCTCACCTCACCTCTGGAATTCAGCTCCTTTGTCCATGTCTGAACCAAGGCTGTAATGAGGTCAGGAGCTGAGTGGCCCTGGCGGAACCCAAACTGGGTGTCACTGAGCAGGTTATTGCTGAGCAGGTGCTGCTTGATAGCGCTGTTGGTGATACCTTCCATCACTTTACTGATGGCTGAGAGTGGACTGATGGGGCGGTAATTGGCTGGGTTGGATTTATCCTGCTTTTTATGTCCAGGACATACTGGTCAATCTTCCACATTGTCAGGTAGATGCCAGTGTAGTAACTGTACTGGAACAGCTTGGTTGAGGGGGCTGCAAGTTCTGAAGCACAAGTCTTCAATACTATTGCTGGAATGTTGTCAGGACCCATAGCCTTTGCACTATCCAATGTCTGCAACCATTTCATGATATTACATGGATTGAATTGAATTGGCTGAAGCCTGGTATCTGTAATGCTGGGGACCACCGGTGAGGGCTAAAATGGATCATCCATTTGGCACTTCTGGCTGAAGATTGCTGCAGAATCTTCAGCCTTATAGAGTCATAGAGTAATACAGCATGGAAACAGGCCCTTCGGCCCAAACTGGTCCATGCTGACCATGGTGCCTACTGAGCTAGTCCCAATTGCCCACATTTGGTCCATATCCCTCTAAACACTTTCCATCCATGTACCTATCCAAATGTTTTTTAAATGTTGCTATTGTACCTGCCTCAACCACTTCCTCCGGCAGCCCCTTCCACATATGCGCCACTCTCTATGTAACGAAGTTGCCCCTCAGGTCCTTCTTAAATCTTTCCCTTCTCATCTTAAACATACGCCCTTAATTTTTAATTCCCCATCCATGGTAAAAAGACGATATGCATTCATCCTATCTATGCCCCTTATGATTTTATACACCCCAATAAGATCACCCCTCATTCTCCTACGTTCCAAGGAATAAATTCCTATCCTGACTGACCTCTCCCTGTAACTCAGGCCTACTAGTCCTGGCAACATCCTCGTAAATCTCCTTTGCACACTTACAAGTTTTTGCACTGATGTGCTGGGCTCTTCCATCATTGAGGATGGGGATATTTGTGGTACCTCCTCCTCCAGGGAGTTGTTTAATTGTCCATCACCATTCATGACTGGGTGTGGCAGGACTGTAGAACTTAGATCTGGTCTGTTGGCTGTGTTATCACTTAGCTGCTTATATGACTTGCTGCTTATGCTGTTTTGCATGCAAGTAATCCTATTTAATAACTTCACCAGGTTGATACCTCATCTTCAGATATGCCTGGTGCTGCTCCTGGCACACCCTCCTGCATTCTCCATTGAACCAGAGTTGATCCCCAGGCTTGTTGGTAATGGTTGAGTGGGGGATATGTTGGGCCATGAGGTTACAGATTGTGCTGGAGTAAAATTCTGCTGCTGTTGATGGCCCACAGCACCTCATGGCTGCCCAGTCTTGAGTTGCTAGATTTGTTCAAAATCTGTCCCATTTAGCATGGTGATAGTGCCAGACAACACGATAGAGGTTATTCTCAATATGAAGGTGGGACTTCGTCTCCACAAGGACTGTGCGATGGTCACTCTTACCGATACTGTCAAGGACAGATGCAACAGCAGCTGGCAGCTTAGTAAGGATGAGGTCAAGTATATTTTTCCCTCTTGTTGGTTCCTTCACCACCTGCCACAGACCCAGTCTGGCAGTTATGTCCTTTAGGACTTGACCAGTTTGATCAGTAGTACTGCTGCTGAGCCACTCTTGGTGGTGGACATTGAAATCACCCACCCAGAGTACATTTTGTGCCATTGCCATCCTCAGTGCTTCCTCTAAGTGTTGTTCAATATGAAGGAGTACTGATTCATCAGCTGAGGGAGGATGGTATGTGGTAATCAGCAGGAGGTTTCTTTGCCCATGTTTAACCTGAAGCCATGAGACTTCATGGGGTCCAGAGTCAATGTTGAAGACTCTCAGGGCAACACCCTCCCAACTGTATCCCACTGTGTCACCATCTCTGCTGGGTCTGTCCTGCCGGTGGGACAGGACATATCCAGGGATGCTGGTAGTGTTGTCTGGGACATGGTCTGTAAGGTATGAAGAAGTTGTACTTACCCCTTGTCCTGAATCTCTTGTATTAAAAATATAAGAAATATGAACCGCTATTCTGCCCTTGAATCTGCTCCATCTTTTAATAAGACCAAGGCAAATTAAGACCTTAGCTACACTTTGCATATTCCCAGATCTCTCAATTCTCCTAGTATTTGTAAATCTATCAATCTCTGATTTGATTATATCAATGTCTGAGCATCCGCAGCTCCCTGTGGTAGGGAATTCTAAAAGCTCATGCCAGGAATTTCTCTGATGATCCTTTGTTGCATCCCTTCTGAGACAAATATAACCTTCCTGAGGTAAGGAGACCAAACTATGTGCATTATTTCAGGCAAAGCCTCGTGAAGGGTCTATATAATTCCTTAAGACTCCTTTACTTTTATTTCAATTCCTTTGTAATAAAGGTTGGTATACCATTTACTTTCCAAATTTCTTGCTATATCTGAAGGCTAATATTCTGTAAATCATATATCACAACAGCAGGATGCCACTGTTATTAATATTTCCCAGTCTCTATCAATTTTAAACTATTTTTATTTCATGCTTTTATAAACAAAGTGAATAACTGTACATTTCACTACATTCCATTCTATCTGCCATGTTCATGTCCACCTTCTTTAATATGTTGATACCCTCTTGCAGCCTCTTCTTTATTCATTCAGGAAACCTGGCTGTCAATGATATTTATTGCTCATCCCTAATTGCCCCTGAGAAGGAGCTGTCTTTTTGTGGTTTTCTTTTTCTTCATTATTTCATTGGATCTAGATGTTGCTAGGAAGGCCATCGTTTATTGCACTTGAATGGAGTTACAATGATGTTTCAGAGAGCGGTTAAGTGTCACCCACATTGCTGTGGGTCTGAAATCTCATGTAGGCCAGACCAGGTAAGGACAGCAGTTTCCTTCCCTAAAGGACCTTCGTGAACCAGATGGGTTGTTAGCAATCAATAGCTTCATGCTCACCACTACCGAGACTAACTTTCAATTTCAGACTTATAATTGAATTCAAATTGCACCAGCTGCCATGGTGGGATTTGAACCCACAGCCCCAAGACCTGGGTCTCTGGATTGCTACTCCAGTGAAGTATGTTAGGACTCTGTCTTTATATTTTTCTGTTCTTTTAATGGTGGACAGAAATGAGTGAATAATTGTTTTAAAATCAGGAATTGCAGGGTTTGCTTTGCTTTGAGTGACTTGATTCTCTATAGTGAATGCTATTTGCACAGCCGTGGGATACGGGGATGGTTGTATATGAACTGGAACTGAAGAGTTCTGTACGAATGAATGTCTGGTTAGTAACAAGTAGTGGATCGGGTTATGGACTAGTAACCAGTTACCAATGGTAACGGTCTCCAGCCTTCCAACAATTACGTGATTAGTTCTCAGGTAGCTAAACAGCTTGGGGCTGTGAACAAGATACAGGGATAGGGATGGGGATAGGGATATTCATACAATCATCAATCTTGGAGCTGTCTCTGTTCTTTCCAGATAAAGCCACTTTAGACTGAAAATAAACAATTTGTTTTTCATTCAATGGGGGAAGTAAATTTTTTTTCTATTCATTTGTGGGGCATGGACGTCGCTGGCTTGACCAGCATTTATTGTCCATCCCTAGTTGCCCTTGAGAAGGTGGTGGTGAGCTGCCTTCTTGAACCGCTGCAGTCCACCTGCTGTGGGTCGACCCACAATACCCTTAGAGAGGGAATTCCAGGATTTTGACCCAGCAACAGTGAAAGAACACCGACATATTTCTAAGTCAGGATGGTGAGTGGCTTGGAGGGGAACTTGCGGGTGGTGGTATTCTCATGTGTCTGCTGCCCTTGTCCTTCTAAATGCAAGTGGTTGTTGGTTTGGAAGGCACTGTCTAATTTTAGTCAAAAGGCAGAGACCTTATACCCTTTTGTGATGCAGTAGTAGTGTCCTTACCCTAGATCAGGAAGCCCAGTTTCAAGTCCTACCTGCTCCAGAAGTGTGCAATAGCACTCTGAACAGGTTGATTAGAAAAATAAGTTTAAAATAAAATTAGACACCTTTTACTAGTGATCAGCCACCCTGTGCCTTTTACAAACTACCAGAAGCATCTGGAAAAAGGAAGGCCAAGAAGCAGTATCTGACCAGTTGAGAACCATGTCAACAGATCATGTGAACAAATACCACTGTGTGAGTGTGTATGTGTGTGTGTGTGTGCGCGCGCGTGCGCGTGTGCATTCGTGTGTGTTTGTGTGTGTGTGTGTACGTGCCTGTGTGTGGGTGCATGCGTGTGTGTGTGTGTGTTTAAGGAGGCATTTGACAGGAGTTGGTTTAGCTCAGTTGGCTGGAGAGTTGACCTGTGGAACAGTGTTGATGCTAACAACATGGATTCAATCCCCACACAGTTGAATTTACCACACTCCTTCTCATCTTCTCCCCCCACCTGAGGCATGGTGCCTCTCAGGTTAAATCACTACAAATTGTCTGTCTAGTGAGAGAGCAGCCTGAGGCTCTGGTAGTTCTTTACATGATATGCTGATGGTTTACAATTATTCACCTGCAGCTGGAATCTAATCATTTGTAATAAACAGAAATTTTTGTTCAGTACAGAAACCTGGTCCATGATTTCTGTCAGCCTGAGTCTAAAGGAGAAAGAAATTGGGGAATTTTTGAATACCTTTTGTAATGACTCCAGGAATAGCTGGACTGATTTCCATTGCACTATCGCAGTGAGCTCTGACACAAACGTGTATATGGCCAATTAAGGGGATATACTCTGAACTACTGTCAATCACAAACACGTCAACAGGAAGTAATGCATTAGTCCCATGATTTGTAGCCAGTCTACAGCAGGAGAAGCTAAAGATTAGACATTTATACTTAGTTTCTTAGTAGATATTACATTGAACAAAAACAAGACAGCTCGCTGAGCGAGTCAACAACCTCATCCACAACCCGAGCTACAGATCTTTGCCAGTACTTTAGACATTATTTCCATTTATTTTTGTAAATGAAGAGCCCATATTATTGGTTCAACAATCCTTGCTATGTGATTGGCATGTTTGCACCCAAAACGTGAATCTAACAGAGTTCTTGTATTGCTGCACTTGATGCAATATAAGTTTGCTCACAAGTGTTGGTGAATGTGTTTAAGGATGTTGACCAAACAGGAGAGAAGGAACAGAAGTCGGTATCCAAATTTGATTAAGACATTCAGGTGCTGGAGTTCCCTTGTGTCTGCTCTAACCCTAAGCCTAACCCTAGCCCTAAGCATAACCCTAACCCTAACCTGAAAACTCACCCTCACCCTCACCCTAACCTTAAATCCTAAACCCTAAACCCATAACCCTAACACTAACCCTAACATCAAACCTACCTGAAGCCCTAATCCAAAACAGGACCCTAGCCCTAATCCTAACTCTAACTCTAGCCCTAGTTCAAACCCTAACCCTAACCCTAATCCTAATCCTAATCCTAACACCTCACCCTCACCCAAACCCCAACCCTAACCCTTAACCCTACACCCTAAACCCTAACCTTAACCCTGACCCTTGCCTGAACCCCAACCCCAACCCCAATCCCAACCCCAACCCCAACCCCAACCCCAACCCCAACCCCAACGCTAGCTCTAACCCTATCACATCACAGTAGTAAAGGTTGTGAGTTTAGAATTTGCTGTCAAAGGAAGGAGCCTTGGTGATTTGCTATAGTGGCACTGGGAGATGGTGCACACAGCAGTTATGGAGATGTGCAGAGAAAGTACCACCCAAACAAGCTACTTTGTCCAGGATATTGTTGAACCTCTTGATTGTATTTGAGCTGCTGTCACCTAGGCAAGCGGAGAAAATTCCATCATACTCCTTACTTGTGCTTGGTAACTCAGAATCAGAAATCATGAAATCATGCCATTATAGAATCATTACAACACTGAAGGACAGAATTCAAGATGTTGTGTCTGCACTGACACACTACCAGTCTAGGTCTCATGCCTGAAAATTGTGCAGGCCACTTCCCCTGCATTTATTTATAATATGGTGGGATGATGTCGGGTCAGCAGTCTACCCTCAAAAAATCCAGTCTCCAATATTCCAGAAGTCATGTGGACACTGAAATCAGAAGCCCAACTGTATTTTTGAAAATAAACAAGCTAGTGACCCAAATGACTAAAAATTTCTATTGCACACTCATTTTTCCAAAATGGGAGAGGAAAATGCTTGGCAGTGATTTACATGATGTTATAAGGTAGTAGTGTTATGCACCAGACCAAACTCCCTCAAAATATTAAGAAGATAGCCTAGATCTGAAGTTTTGCTTATTTTAAAGGCAAGCGCATTCCAGATGCTATTCAATTGGTCAAACTACCAGTCTTGAAGCAAAACACACTTTATTCATCCGTTATAGTTAAAATATAACAAAAGAAAGAATAAATTGGAATAACTTAACTCAGTTGGAAAACTTAACAGAATAATAAATCATTTAACTACTAAACAGTATCTGTTCCAATGTAGTAACATCCCATAAACACACCCTTGGCAAAGGCAAATTCAGTAAAATAGGTTGTCTCACATGTAATTCTCCAGTCCAGGCAGAAAAGCATCAAGAGAAATCTCTGAGAGAGACAGAGTACCAGGGAGAGATGTACGGCAGCTTCAAAATCCAGCTTTAAGACCCCAGCAACAACTACTTCTGAAAACTAAAACTAAAAATCCTGGTTCTGTAGGTGCTTGACCCCACCCATTCGGGCTGCTTCTATTGTTCCAAATTTTTTAAAAACCCCAAGGCCTCAAAAACTGTTTATTCTATTGGATTCAAATTGACAGCTCAGTAACTCTGTCTTAAAACCTCTCTTCAAAACAGAACTAGGACAAAATATACCTTTTAAACCCTAGAACCATCATATCTCCCCCTTAAAAAAAATCCATCAATATACAAAGATGGTTCCATTTTTAAAAACACTTAACCTTACACAATTAGTACACTACAATACATCTACAGTACATTGACCCTAAGCACACCAAAATGCACTAATACCATCCATTTCAGTCTGATTTTTCTTGCCATCAAATGCCTCTGTCTTCCTTTATCAATGTCACAACAACATGTCAGCAATTATGTTCTCTCACCCTGCCACATGTATAACTTCCAAATTGAATAGCTGCAATAATAAGCTCCATCTAAACAGTCTGGAATTTTTGTCCTTAAATCTCTCCAAGATATTTAAGGGGTTATGATCAGTATATACAATTGTCTCAGACACATTACTAGCGATATAAATGTTAAAATGTTGCAAAGCCAACATCAAGCTCAAGGTGCAACACTCTCAGTCATGGAATATTTCTGTTCGTGATTATTCAATTTTCTGCAAAAATACACAGTACGACTTTTTATCTTCTTGTTGTCTTCTTGTACGAGTACAGAACCGACACCCACATCACTCACATAGATAGCTACCTTGAATGGCTTTGCATAATAAGGTGTGGCTAACACTGGGGCTATGATTAACACAGCTTTCAGGCTGCCAGATGTTTTCTGACATCCCTCTGTCCACTGAACTTCTTCAACAAGTCAGTCAATGGAGCAACCATACTCCTAAAATTCGGTATGAACTTCCAATAAAAAACACTCATTCCCAGGAATCATAGTACTTCCCTCTTCATCGATGATATGGGAAACTCCCCAGTAATCTTTGCTTTCACATCCCGTTGGGCTATCTTTCCATGGCCCAGGAATATGATTCAAGCTTTTGCAAACTCACTTGAGTAATCCCGAAATGACTTTATTGCTTAGTCTTTGAAATGTGGCTAGTGCATTTTTCATGCCAAATGTTGTGACTTTAAACTGGTACGGTCCATTCGGTTCACAAAAGCTAAAATTGTCTTCACTCTCTCAGAAAAAGTTACCTGTCAGTATCTTCTGAGTAAGGCCTAATTTGAAATATAAGCTGATTATTCACCTTCTCCATGCAGTGTGGAATAGGATATGAATCAGGTTTTGTAACTGCATTGACTTTCTGATAGTTCACACATAATCATTGGGTACCATCTGGTTTTGGCACCATTACCATGGGTGAGCTCCAGTCGCTGCAACTCACTTCAATTATGTTGTTTTTGACGATGCATTCAAACTCTTTTTGAACCTGCGCCAACTTTAGAGGGTTAAGTCTATAAGGATGTTGCTTAATTGGAACAGCATTTCCTATATCTACATCATCCATAATTAGATTAGTGCATCCCAGCTTATTCCTACGTAGCTCTTCATACGATTGTAGTAACTTTTTCAGGTCATTTTGATTTTCCTGTTAGGTAACTCAATAATTTATCCCAATTTTTCAGAACTCCCTCTTTGTCCAATTTAATTTGAGGAATATCCAATTCAGAATCCTATGAATGAGGTTCTTCACTCTGTGTTGTAACTATAACACATTCTCTTTTTGTTTGCCTTCCCTATCAAAATACTTTTTGAGCATATTCACATGACACACTCTGTGAGATTTCTTTCTGTCTGGTGTTCTTTTCAAATAATTCACTTCACTTAATTTCCTTTTGATTTGATAAGGCCCACTAAATCTTGCTTTTAAAGGTTCTCCCATCACTGGAAATATCACTAACGCTTTATCGCCACTAGTAAAATTGTGAATTTTTGATTTCTTGTCTGCTTCCTGTTTCATCAAATGCTGTGCTACATTTAAATGCTGTCTAGCCAACCGCCCCGCTCTATTTAATCATTCCCTAAAATTTGATACATAGTCTAAATATGTGGTCTCTGAACTCTGACTCACCAGCTTCTCCTTAATTTCAGTGGTCCTGTCACCTCATGCTCAAATATTAATTCAAATGGGCTGAATTTAGTTGTTTCATTAGGTTCATCTTTAATTGCAAAAGTTACAAATGGAATTCCTTTATCCCAATCCTCTGGATAGTCTTGACTATAAGCCCTCAACATAGTCTTTAAAGTTTGATGCCACTGTCTTAATGTTCCTTGCAATTCTGGATGGTACACAGTGGATTTTAATTGTTTTATTCCTGGGCTATCCATAAATTTCTTGAATTACTTTACTTTAAAACTTGACACTTGATCTGATTGTATTTCTGTGAGTAGCCCGTATCTGGTAAAAAATTTGAACAACTCTTCTACAATCCTTTTAGCCATGATACTGCATAATGAAATGGCCTCTGGAAATCTAGTAGACACATCCATCATGGTCAAGAAATACTGATTCCCATTTTTTGTTTTAGGTAGGCTCCTATGCAATCAGTTAAGGCTCTTGTAGAAGGTTCCTCAAATGCAGGAATGGGATTAAGGTTGCTGGTTTAACCATGTCTGAGGTTTTCCAATTACCTGACACATATGACATTTCTGGCAAAAATCAACTGCATCCTTGTGCGGTCCAGGCTAAAACAAATATTCTTTTGGTTTGTTTTCCTCGCTCCCAAATGACCTCCTACTGTTAATACAAGTGCTCCTTGCAACACCTATAATCCTGTAACACAACTTGAAAACACCTGAGATTTTTACTTCTCTTTTCCCTACTTGGGTTTCCTTTTTACCATGTCATAAACTATCTTTTCTATCTTCACTGAGATCTCCTTTTCCCTTACCTCCTGAAGATTACTCTTTTCCCCAGTTTCTGTCCCTCGCAGATTGAAAATGATGTCGAAAGCCAAACTTTGGTTTATGAACCATCTCATAATCATCTGCCATTTCAGCTGTTAATCTTGCAATTTTAACTGTCTGCTCTTCCAAATGAGTTCTCACTACATCAGGAAGTGAATTTTTGAACTCCTCTAAGATATTTGTCTCTCTAAGAACATCATATGTTTGATCTATTTTCAATGCCCTTATCCACCTATCAAAATTACTTTGTTTGATCCTTTCAAACTCAAAGTATGTTTGACCAGGTTCCCTCCTTAGATTCCTGAAATGTTGTCTGCCTAGTCCTGGCACTAGCTCATATGCACTTAAGATGGCTTTTTTCACCTCATTATACTCCTTGATACCTCCTCCGATAGAGATGCAAATACCTCAGTAGATCTACCTGCCAACTTTTGTTTGAATTAACAAATCCACATGGTCGCCAGCCACTTTGTTTCTGTAGTCACTTTCTCAAATGAAATGAAAAATGTTTCTACATCCTTCTCATTGAACCCAGGCAATGCTTGGACATATTTAAACAGATGCCCACCCTTTGGCTACGAAGGGATTGCCCTCTATCACTATCCTCATCACTATTCCTACTTTTCACCTGTACCCCCACTATTTTAAGACGACTTTATGTTTTCAGTTCCAACCTCTGATGTGCAAAACACTCTGTTTCTCCATTTCTTCTTCTTTTAATTGTAATTCAAACTGTTTCATTTCCTTTTCATGCTCAAGCCGCTTCATTTGCAATTGAATTTTAGCCACTTCCGAAGATTCTGATGGCATTCCTGGCTATGGTAAATGTCAAGCTATTGCTGCTATAGTTAGAGACAAAAAAAAACTGCAAAGGGTAGACAAACAGGAGGCTGGAAGAACACAGCAAGCCAGGCAGCATCTGGAGGAAAGGAGCAATCAACGTTTCAGGTATTACTCTTCTTAAGGACTCATGCTATAGATGCTCGGCACCTCTGTCTTAAAACCTGTCTTCAAAAAAAGGACAAAATACAACCCTTAAAACCATATTATCGTCATAGGAGGCAGATAAAAAGACTCACAAAGTGGAACATAGCTATACGTAGCAGCAGAATCACCTGCTGAAGGTTGTGGATGCTTTCAGACTGCACAAATTCACTGTTTTTTTTAAAATTCATTCATCAGATGAGGGCATCACTGACCAGGTCAACATTTATTGCCCATCCCTAATTGCCCAGAGTTAACTGCATTGCTGTGTGTCTGGAGTCACATGCAGGCCAGACCAGGTAAGGATGGCAGTTTCCTTCCCTAAAGGACATTAATGAACCAGATGGGTTTTTCCCAACAATTGGCAATGGATTCATGGCAATCATTAGACTCTTAATTCCAGATACTTAATGCATTCAAATTCCACCATCTGCCGTGGCTGGATTTGAACCGAGGTCCCCAGAATGTTCCCAAGGTCTCTGGATTAACAGTCTAATGATAATATCGCTAGGCCATTGCCTCCCCTCCCGACAGGCTGTCAGAATAAATAACGAGAGAATAAAAAGGCAAGGGGCCTATCAATTGGTGGTTGTTACTGACTTCAGGTGATTGCCCTAAAGACATTGCCACTTGATGTTCCAGGCTTTGTGCCAAACTGGGCACGGAGACCCCTTCCCAGTGCCAACAGACTACCTACCCATCAGCCTGGGGGGGTCACTAACCAGCTGACATGTTATTCCATATGGGTCTCCCAAAGATTGCCCCAATTTGGGGTCAGGTGACTACAGCAGCCATTCTAGGTCCATGTTTCTTTCTTTTTACAAATCATTTTAGTCCATGAAAGGTCCTAGATGTAACAATTAAATGATGAATGTTAAAATTCATATTACTATACACATTTACTACTAATAATGCATTAAATTACAGAAATGTGCCACCACATTGAAGCCGAATGCTATTATATCACCCAAGGTCATGGACCCTAAGTTTGTGTAACTTCCCATTGTGTGGCATTGTATTTAATGATAATCCAAATACACTACATCCACAGATTCCCCCTTATTCAATCTATCAGCTATTTCCTTAATAAAATCTTAACAGATTCATACTTTTTCATTCATATATCAGCATTGAGTCTGTTCACTCATTATTATTTTCCAAATGCCCACTTATCACTTGTTTAATACTAGATTCTAGCATTTCCTTCTGGCTAACTTTGGACTAACAGACCAATGGTTGTCATTGTTTTCCCTCCTTCGTTCCCTGAAATAATGGGGTAGAATTTGGAACCATCTGCAGAAAGTATGTAAAATCAAAGCCAATGCCTCAATCAGCTCTGCAATTACCTCCTTTAAAACCCTACGTCATCAGGTTCAGGGGTTTCATTGGTTTTTAGTCCCACTAGTTACTTCAGTGTTATTTCTTTAGAAATACCAAAATCCTATGCCCTAATTTTCAGTAGCCACTTGATTCTCCATCACTGCCAGAATGTTCTTCTTATGTTGTCGCAGATAAATGCAGAGTATTTGTCTAATGAATTTGCAATGTTCACAGAATAGTTTCTCCTAATGTTGCCCTTAAGGGACCTACATTTTCTGTCACTAATTTTTCCTTGTTTCATACTAATGGAAACTTTTAAAATCTATCTTTAAGCTTCCAGCCAGTTGATATTCATTTCTTCATCTCTCTTGTTTTGCACATTGTCGGGAGGTAATGGCCTCGTGGTGCTTTGCTAGGTTAGTAATCTAATGATCCATGGAATGTTTTAGGTTTGAGCCCTGCTATGGGGGAAATTGAATTCAATTCTTTAAAAAAACATCGAGAGCTAAGAGTCGAATGATGACAGTGAAAATATTACTGGGGAAAACCCACCTGGTGTATTAATGGGAAGGGAATCTGATGTCATACATGTGATTCCAGACCCATAGTAATGTGGTTGACTATTAACTGTCCTTTTAGTGATAAATCTTGGCATAGCCAGTGACGTGACCAGCCTGTGAGTGAATAAAAATATGACCAGTGTTTGCTGCCTTTTAAAATCTGCCCCCAGCTCCCATCACCCGTCACCCCATTAGTCTGGTTTATTATTCACCTTGGTATCATTTTAGGCCTCTTTAATGGTTTCTCTACCTTCTCTTGTTAGCCAGTTAGACCACTTCTGTTGTGGGATTTTTATTCCTGAAGGGCAAATGTTATTGCTGCAAATTATAAGTTAGTTCTTCAAATATTTTTCATTGCCTAGATCCCATCAGATCTTTTCATATCTGTTACTACAAGCTTCCCAATCCACCTTAGCCACCTCTTTACTTATGTTTAAGATATTTGGTTTGCTCAGATTTAACAAAATCACATTCAAACTCATTATAAAGTTCTATTATATTTGGATCACCACTCCACAGAGGCTCCTCTATTATTAGGTTATTAATTAAACCCCTCTCATTTCAGAATATTTAATCTATAATAGCCTGTTGCCTCTTGGCTCCTTGGGATACCCATTGAGAAAACTATCCATACAGATCCCTTGTACTGCTCCCCTTTGCATTAATTCCTTGCACTGATCCTTTGTACATTACCCCTTATACAAATCTCCAAATGCTGATCCCATTATTCTGATACATCATATACTGACACCACTCATACTGAGCCCCTCCAAGTGATCCCCTGATAGCAATAGGTCATGTTCTCAGACCTTGCTGATTTGATATACTGATCCCATATGTTATTCTTCTTATTCTAATCCCTCTCATACTGATCCCATTGTGCAAATTCCAGTTGCTGTACACTAATGCCTCTTGTATTGATTCCTGACAATGATGGAACTGACCTCATTATGCTCAGTCTGTATGGATTTATGGACTAATGAAATTTAAATTCATAATGGACACTTCCCTTTTAAACAAAAGAACAAAACTTTAAAAGATAAACGAGAGAGCTTACTTCATCTTTTCTTTCCCGTAAATATGTAGAAAAATAAGACCTCCTTATTCTTTATGTCTGCATAAACTGGTAAAATGTAAATAAGCTCCCTGTACAAATCATTGAGAAGTAATTAAAATGCAAAAGACCTTTGCTGTAGTTAATGGCTACACTTCACCAAAATAATTAAAGGAAGTTTTCATAATTCTCATAACTCACAGGGCAGGAGCATTGGAAATCAAGCCCCACTAATCCTGAAGTCATCACCAAAGTTCATTCAAAGGCAGATAGGTAGGGCCAATAAATGTCAGTTACACACCCACATCCAACCAGTGAAAAAGTAAGTTAAAGTTTTAAAATAAGGACGTAAGATCCCAAAACTATTTGATTTTCAGGCCCAGGTTGAAAGATACCATGGGCCAGGATTTGTATTTAACAAGAAGTGCTAATTTTTACAAGTAATTAGATTATAACTACAGATAAATAACTCTATTAAATTAAGTAAACTCTACAAATTAAAACTCTAACACTCTTATGAACTTCCCTCACCCTCACCCTCACCCTCACCCTCACCCTCACCCTCACCCTCACCCTACATGGGGCATCCTTGACACTGATCCAGTTCCCTCAGAGGCAACTCTCTGAGTGAGCAGGACCTCTGACACTCCTGTTTATATCTGTTAGCCAGGACTCCCTGATTGGACCAGATTAACAGCCCCAATCAGGGAACTTGTGTTCTGTGATGTTTACCTGGCTGACCTTGTTCCAATTACTACATCCCACCCCCTCTGAGTCCGAGGGTATAGACTGGTATTTTTTTGTAGGTCCTCCTGGGGCACTTTCACACCTGGTCAGGCTCCCCTAACTGTGACACAGGCAGTATGTAATGCACAGTAGCTCACCTCTTGCGCCTGGATGGCAAAGGTGTTGAGGTGGTGACATTGGCTGTATCAATCTCAGATTTTAAGGTATCTTCTACACTTGATGGAGCAGGAGAATGCATGGGTACTGGAACAATTGGAAAGACTGTCAAGGAGCTGGGCACAGTTTGTTCCTGCACAGTTTGCAACTTTCATATGGTACACATACTTGTTCAGGACCATTGCACTGATCTGAATTTTACATGTCACTGGGTCTAACCTAGGGTTGACCATGCCTCTTACCCATGCAGGGCCATTCCCATGGTTCCTACACAAATCTTCATCCTCTGAAGTAAACTGCCTCTCTTGCTTAGCGGAGTCTTGTATCCGGCTTTGGTGTTCCTGATGCCGTGTCACTCTCACCCCGCCCAGGTCCGGGAAGATCAAATTTAACCTGGTGCAGAGTCTTCTCCCCCATTACCAACTCTCCTGGAGCTGTCCCTGTAATTGCATGAGGGGCGGTCCCATAATCAAATAGGAAGTGGGACAGTTTGGCATCACGTGAAGCTGTAGGCTGTTCCTTTAAACCTGCCTTCAAAGTTTGAACCACTCTTTCTGCCAGACCATTGGATGATGGATGGTATGGAGATGTGGTTATACAACGAAAACAATTCTACTTTAGGAAATAATCAACTTCCCTGCTGACCCCTTAGCTGTGACCAACACTTCCTGGAGTTCATATATTACAAAAGATGTGCGAAGTCATCCCTGAAATTGACATCCAGCCATTTTGAGTGGGCACCAACAACGACTAAGAACATTGACCCCGTGATTGGAACTGTATCGTTGACGTGTGACCAAATTGTGGAATTGATTCCTGGTCAATATGCATGGCAGCCCTGGCTCCTTTGATGGTCCCTAAGCCTTCCTGAAAAATGCCTGGATTTTTAATTAGGGTTTCACTCAGACAGCCATTTTCTTATCAAAAAATGTTGAGCCAATCTAGGTGAATCTTTCTCAACCAATTTCATCCCATCAGGCTTGGTTGGAGCCACTTACTACAATCAGTGGTAACTGAATCAGCTGCTTCTCATAAGAGACCCGAACTGAATTATACCTTTAATCTGTTTGAGGTTCCCTGGTATAGATTCTCAATCTAGCTAAGGTCTTGCGCAAAATTTATGGCTGGAGCCCAGAGTGAATTATGTTAAAGACTTGTTCTATGCTCAATGAAATGGCCGTGCCATTATTACCTTCCATTGGAACTGGGCGACCACTTAACCAGACTCTTATTTTGATTGGTTCTGATTTGGATGCTGCTAAGCAACATTCCAAACCAGATTAAGGTGGATTTTCAAGGGTGTGAACTCTCCTGGATACCAGCCTATGAATTCTGTTACTCCTTTTAGGTCTAGGGGGACTCTTTTGAAAAATGATAGTTATTTCACACATCTTCCTCTAAGATCAGGAGTGCTGGGCGAGAGACAGCTGCATAAATCAAATGTTAGGGTAAAGTGTTTTTAGTTTTTCACCAACCCTAAACTTCTGTCTTTGATTTCTTGTCCATTTGTAAGGAGAGGAAAATTGAGGGAATTGACTAGTTTATAACAGAATCCTGACTCCCCAAGCTATGTATCGAGTCCATATACTGGCAGCGACCACAATGGCTTGTTGGCCCAGTTCCTGAAGAAAATTTTAACCATTTGGCCAAGGCTTGGTTTTGTTTTGGGCTTTTGCTATGGGCTGACCTTGAGTCCCTCTGAGACAACAAGGTGCAGAGCTGGATGAACACAGCAGGCCAAGCAGCATCATAGGAGCAGAAAGGCTGACGTTTCGGGCCTAGACCCTTCATCAGAAATGGGGGAGGGGAAGGGGGTTCTGAAATAAATAGGGAGAGAGGGGGAGGCGGATAGAAGATGGATAGAGGAGAAGATAGGTGGAGAGGAAACAAACAGGTCGAAGAGGCGGGGATGGAGCCAGTAAAGGTGAGTGTAGGTGGGGAGTTAGGGAGGGGATAGGTCAGTCCAGGGAGGACGGACAGGTCAAGGGGGCGGGATGAGGTTAGTAGGTAGGAGATGGGGGTGCGACCTGAGGTGGGAGGAGGGGATAGGTAGGAGGAAGAACAGGTTAGGGAGGCGGGGACGAGCTGGGCTGGTTTTGGGATGCGGTAGGGGGAGGGGAGATTTTGAAGCTTGTGAAAAGGATATGTCCTCAGTGAAGCTATGCAATTGTGTTTACTCACGTGGTGCTCCCCAAGCTCAGCTATTCCATCCTTTATGGTAAATTCTAACATTTTCCCCAATTACAGACATAAGTTAACTGGCCCATCGTTACCTGCTCATCCCTTTTTAAATAAACGTGTCACATTGGTAGTTTTCCAATCCTCGGGGACTTTACCACAATCTATGGATTCCTGGAAGATTCCTATCAGTGTGTCCGCTAACTCTGTAGCTACTTCTTTTAATATCCTAGGAGGCATCCCATCATATCCAATCTTTAATTCTATTAGTTTCTCCAGCATCTTTTCTTTAATGATAGTTTTGTATTTATTTCATCTCTTCCTTTCATACCTCGAATCGCCAGTAATTTTGAAATCCTGTTATTGTCTTCTACTGTGAAGACTAATGCAAAGTATTTATTCAATTCCTCTGCCGTTTCCTGGTTGCCTCATTCTCTAAGGGACCTATGTTTATTATTCAGCAACCAAATAGTTCTGCAACCTCAGCTACTTGCACTCGCATGCAGATAAGCAGCGTATCCAGCATTCCCAGAGTATCCCAGTGGTGGGAAGCAGGTGACAGGAAGTGACAAGTGGGAGGCCGGAAGCAATGGATGATAGTGTTAGTGATAGTGATAGCAAGCAGTAAGAATAGTGAGTAGAAAGAGGATTTTTGGGTTCAAGGTTTTTTACGTAAACAGTAGAGATCAAGAATATGGCTCACCCTTAACACATACTTTCTTATGAAAAATGATAGTTATTTCACACGTCTTCCTCTATGATCAGGTGTGCTGGGTGAGAGACAGCTGCATAAATCAAATGTTATGGTAAAGCATTTTTAGTTTTTCACCAACCCTAAACTTCTGTCTTTGATTTCTTGTCCATTTGTAAGAAGAGGAAAATTGAGGAAATGACAAGTTTATAACAGAATCCTTACTCCGAGAGCTGTGTAACACAACACAAAATTGTCATAGTGCCATAGGGCTGCTCTCTCATTAGAGAGACAACTGGTACTGAGTTTAACCTGAGGGTCACTGTGCCTCGGTCAAAGGGTGAGGTCGAGAAGATGGGATCTTCATGGTTGATGTAGGAATTGACTCTTCACACTGTTGGTATCACTCTGCATTGCAAACTGACTGCCCAACCAACTGAGCTAACTGTTCCGTAATGTTGTATAAAGCTCAACTGTGACCCCCAGAAGAAATGAGGCTCTATTGTCGTTCAACTTGGTTTCATTGTCCACTGAACTCAGATGATAATTCTAACATCAGTACAAAGTGAAAACTAATGTGCACATAGATCATAATTACATGACAAAAACTTGCATTGCTATAACATCTTTATCAGAGTGAAATAGCCCAGAGCACTTCACAGAAGTTTCAACCAGCAAAGATTGACATCAAACTAAGTATTGTAAGAAGATTATAGAACAAAGTGCAGAAAATATGGGAAATATTTAACAGGTCAGACAACATCAGTGGGTAGAAACAATGAACAGTTGGGGTTGTTAATGACCTGTCATAAAGGTGTGATGAATTTTGGAAACGACTATGGGAATTTTAAACTCAGGATGCAGCAGGGCTGGGAGTAGGTGTATGTCAGTGAGAACAGGGGGGAAGGTGGACAGCATGCAGTACACATGAGTTTATAGGCAGCAGAGTTCCTAAATGAGCTCACATTTTATAGAGTGTACAGGTGGGAGGCTGACCCACTGGAAGTCAGAGCTACAGCATACAAATCCTTGGCTGAAGCTTTGAGCAGCAGATGAACTTGGGCACAGGCAAGATGTTGGCTGAAGTAGCCAGTCTTGCTGGTGTAGAGGATATGCAGATTGGAAGATCATCCCAGAGACAAATAGGAGATCGAGACAGTGAACAAGATAGTTCAGCTGCAGACAGTGACCAGGGACAGGATGCAGCATTTGGTTGTGGCCTGGTGTGGGTCAAAGATGACAGCTTTGGCCTTCAAGTTATTGACTGAAGTTTCTGCGCAGCCAGTAATAAATGTTGGACAAGCTGGCAAGAAATCCAAAGCAGTAAAGGGATCTGGAAGTGAAGGAACACAGCAGGCCA
>NC_063335.1:32439423-32477526 GCF_021869965.1 Rhincodon typus
TTCAGAGCCCCCTTCCCCTCTCCCATTTCTGAAGAAGGGTCCCAACCTGAAACATTAGCTTTCCTGCTCCTCTGATGCTGCCTGGCCTGCTGTGTTCATCCACCTCCACACTGTGTTATCTCTGACTCCAGCATCGGCAGTTCTTACTATCTCTGGGGGATCTGGAAGAGCCAGTTTATATAAAAATACTAATTAAATTCTTCCAAGTGCCCCTAAAAGAGTTTAATTGAGTTTTTTTGTTTCAAAATAAATTGTCCAATGTTTATCATATTTCAAACACAAAGGTTTAAAATATTAACTGGTTAGTGTGTGGTTATTTTTTGATTTGTTTGCTAAGTTATGCACTGTTGTATTTGATTAGTAGTGTTAAAGACAAATAGGTTTGAGCCTGTAGCAATTTATTTACCATCCATTAATATATTTAGTCTCAGAATAACTCGCATTTAGCAACAATGTGTTGTCTCAGAGTAACACTTAATGTCCTGATAATGAATATTGTGATAAATCTGTTTGTAGGGAGAAAGTAAAAATAAATAAATAGTTACTGTGTAACTCATCTTTCATGTCTCCTTAGCACTTAGTGCACTACTAATAATTACAGGTCATTCTTCCTCAAGGTAATCCAGTCAGAAATGTGTGTTACACATTTGTATCTGGATGGAATTACTCAATGTCATTGGTAGATGTTCTTTTACCTAACCAAGCTGTTTATTAAACTATTTTATTAAATACCTTGGGAGCAGGTGGGACTTGAACTATGACAGACTATGACCTCCTAGCCTAGGGGTAGGGACACTGCCACTGTACCACAAGAGGGTCCCCTGGAAGTGCTATTTTGTTACTGATATAGCCATAAAGACAAGACCCAGTTAACCCACTATGAATGGTCCTTATTTTGTAATCGTGTCAAATAAACTCTCCCCATGTCGCTGCTTGTTATAAAAATAGAATAAACACAGTATCTATGCCTCTGTTTGTCTGATGATTATAACTGAAAGCTTGAGAAAGATATTCTTGAATACAAAAACTGCAATTATCTGCTGAGGTCAAAACATTGATTGTAATGCATTGAACCCAATGGAAATATTCTGATTTTAGAAAACTTAACTCCTGAAATAAATTAATAATCAATCACTTCAGAAAAAATAATTCTGTTCTGTGATAAATTTTCAATGTATCACCAAAGTAAGCAGTGGGAACCTTCTTTGTTTTACTGGAATATAGTAAGGATAGTTAATGTCAGCTGACACAAGGCTGATACAGGTGGAGACAGAGGAGAGTCAATTAAGAGTCTAATGATGACCATGAATCCAGTGTCGATTGTTGGGAAAAACCCATCTGGTTCACTAATGTCCTTTAGGGAAGGAAACTGTCATCCTTACCTGGTCTGGCCTACATGTGACTCCAGACCTACAGCAACGTGGCTGCCTCTGGGCAATTAGGGATGAGCAATAAGTGCTGCCCTAATCAGCGATGTCCTCATCCTGTGAATGAATAAAGAAAACGAAAGGGATAAATTCAGAGGGGTTAATGTTGGGGTTCAGTGCCACCACTAACCCATTATCATAACTTTTCAAAACTTTAAAGGCAACTTGAAAAATCTATTTGATAATTATTCCCATGGATGATGATGCACCCCAGCTCTCCCACTGTGCAGTGGTTACAGATGCCTCAAACAAACCAGCCAACACCATATATTCTCTCTCTAGGAATATGCAGGCACAGATCTAGATGTGAAAGGGAGGCAGAGAGTTGGGATAAATGACCCTTCGAATGCCCGATGATGGGTTTCATTGAGGAGGGGGTCAGTACAAGAGAACAGTGAAATGCTCCAACCCAGGGAATCTCCTCCGCACCCCCTCCATTGCAATCACATCCTTCCTGTAGTGTGGTGACTAGAATCTAGATGGTGATTTTTGATTGTCACTCACCTGTGTTTCACCTGAAATATAGGTGGCCAGCAGTTTTTTTTATTAATTCACAAGGTGTGGGTATCACTGGTTAGGCTAGCATTTATTGCCCCATCCCTAATTACCCAGAGGGCAGATAAGAGTCAACCACACTGCTGTGGGTCTGGAGTCACATATAGGTCAGACCAGGTAAGGAAGTCAGTTTCCTTCCCTAAAGGACATTAGTGAACAAGATGGGATTTTCCTGACAATTGACAATGGTTTCACAACCATCATTAGACTCTTAATTCCAGATATTTATTGAATTCAAATTACAATATCTACTTTGGCAGGATTCAAACCTGGGTCTCCAGCATGTTAGAGACAACAAGGTGCAGGGCTGGATGAACACAGCAGGCCAAGCAGCATCATAGGAGCAGAGAGGCTGGCCTGCTGTGTTCATCCAGCCCTGCACCTTGTTGTCTCGGATTCTCCAGCATCTGCAGTTCCTACTACCTCTCCAGCATGTTACTTGGATCTGTGGATTAATAGTCTAACAATAACATCACCAGGCCATAACCTCCCCCATTTGATAACTGGAAAGTGGGTACCCTACAATGTATATTTCCGGCATGGTATTCAATTTCCTTAACAATCTTCTTTCCACAAAGAAACCTCTTTTGAAATCTGCACCTATGTCTAATTTTGATGCACTATTTGTTCAGACGCAGTAGTGAATGTAGCCAAATATTTTCTGTTTGAGACACATGTATCTTTGCTTATGCAGTTTGCAGCATTACAATAAGAATCAAACAGAAATAAATCTCAGTAATATCTGAGGGTGTTGGATATTCTGTGTATTACTGTAACGTACATACTATATACATGAGGGCTGGGCAGAATAATAAAAAAAAAGCAGTCTTAAGAGGAATATGTAAGGTAGGATTGCAGGAATACACACAGCAAGCTAGACACATTTCTAGAAGACTATAAATCTTAGTAGAGACTCGGTAATGTAATCTTATTCAGTTTTTGACCTGTTGCAACTTCTAAGTATTGTGAATAAGTTGAAAACAATTGCAGATATTGATTACATTCTGAATATATCAGCCTCTAGGTTGTTACAATGTTAGATATCAGACACACTGAGCTCTTGAGAAACAAACACAAGGTTGTTCAATATCAACTACCCAATCGATATCTGCATCAATGGTCTTTAGAGTGACATTGCCCTGATTGCATTTCAAGTGTCTGCTGTAGCCATTTTGAAACAATGAAACTATTTGTGAAAATAATATGTGATAACGCTTATAACTAAAGGATGAAGGGACTTCATTGTACATTTTGAAAAATGGTCCAACTAATAAGAAACAGGAAGGAATCTGATAAGGGTCTGAGTGATCTGGGCTATGGTGGGAATTTGTGGGAAAATCTGGTGAGAAGTCAGGAGTATATTGTCCCCTCTTTTATGCTTTTGCTGAGCAAGATATGACTTTCCCACTCAAGGGCCTAACTCCCCTCACTCATATTCAGTTTTCTACTCTTACCAAACTCACCAAACAAGTGAGACATCAAAATAACTTGTCACAGAAACTAGAGGATTCAGCTCGCTACTTGCTCTGACCAACTTCCAGGTTGAAGTTGATTAAACTGCATGATCCCTGGGCACTAGCCACATAAACCTCTCATCCATAGATAATGGCATCTGGCAACTGCCAAACCACACGACCATCATGGCACCTCTGTGATAGACTTACAGGGTGCTCTGGAAGCTTGGACCTACATTGCAGGCTGCAGCCGTAACCAGCATTGGAAAGCTGCTCACAGACTGACCTCAGCTGTGTTTCAGGGCTGTTCACTTGTTCCCTGAGTTTCTTAACACCTTACTTAACACCTACTTGAATGCTCACAATATCCGTGCCTTGCCTTGCTGTGAAAATTACCAATCACAGACCATTAGGCACAAAATTGCTGGAGAAATTCAGCAGGTCTGGCAGGATCTGTGCAGAGAGAGAGCAGAATTAACATTTCAGGTCCAGTGATCCTTGTTCAGAGCACAACCAGGCAGCTTGCCTTCCTGGTCAACAGTCCTCAGTCTGGGGGAAGGTGGACAGGGGCTGGTGTGGGTGTGTTGGGGGAATGTGTTCATCTTGTTCTGTGCCAGTGTGCTACATCAGTTTCACCCCTGCTCCATGTGCCAACAGCTTACACAATGAATGCACTGCATGTGCAAGCATGCCACCATGTCTTAAACTTCCAGGGGAATAGCTCTGACTGAAGCCCATGGAAGTATCCATGGTCCTGGCATGAGAAGTCAAAGGCAGCCTCCCATCCTAGTGCAGGAGATTAACCACAGTCAGGATTCGGGTCAGTGTGCACTCTGTTGGGTAGGTGGGGGTGTTGGGGTGGGGAAGTTTGTGCCCCTGCAAGACAGGCAGTGGGCCATGCTCAGTCCTGAGGCTCCATAGCAGTCACTAGCAATGGCTAACATGGTCAGGGAGTCGTACAGACATCAGGCAGTGGTTTGCAGACACCTCTCTGAGCTGTCATGTCCAGGTGCTCAATGTTGTGAGCTACAATAATCCATCAGTTCCATCACAAGGAGGTGGCAGGGAAGGTAAGGAAAGCTGGTGCCATGAGAATGAGAATCAACAGGTTAGACTTTGGGAGTGGGGAGTCTCAGACTGAGGAGAAGCTGGAATGACAATTGTGAAGGGGGCAAACAATATCTACAAGGGGTAGATACAGTGAAGTATGGCTGGGAAGGGGGTCAGTCAAAAGAGGGGTTCATCCACAGCCAGGGTCACTCTGGTATTGGTGGGGGGGAGGGGTGAGTGCAGTGAATGACGATCCCCAGCACGGTCACCTTGTATCTCAGGGGAAGGGGGTCAGTGAAAGTTCATGGAGATGGCTTGGGTGGGGTCCTAGAGGGCTCTGAAGAAGGGGACCTGGATGATCCTGGGCTCTGTGACACATTGAGGCTGACACTGGAAGGCACAGGCTGAGGAGTGCTCACACTGAGAGTGGGCTGTGTATGTTAGGGAGGGACAATGCAGGATACACCGCATTAAGGTTTTTAAAGGGAATGAACATTGCACACCGACCCATGCACTGTATTTAACACAGATCTGCATGGACCCTAATCGCTGGCCATTCTAAAGCATTGCACCACCCACCACGCCCACTCCCCCCCACACTCTGTGTGTTGCACCTCCCTGTCACAGGCACTGTTGGAAAACTCAGTGACAGCTGCCCTTTTGGACACTTTTTTAGACTCCATTTCCATGGAAATAAAAGTCAGACGATAATGTAAGGGATCTCCTTGTGCAATATCCAGCACTAACCTGTGAGATAAACTTGTAGCAAAATTAGTTGCAGGAAGGGATCGCACACCTACCAGTGACTCAGTAAGTAAATAGCATGACCCCTTAATCACAGAATATCATGAGGATCTGAAATAAACCTTCATTTGTGAGCGATATTAATGATCTGCAGCATTGACCTGGGTGTCTTGAGCAGCAACCACTATTGCAGTCGCCCTTTCACCATGCTGAAAATGGACAGATCCTGCTGACAAACCTCTCAATCTGGAAATGCCAACCGCTGGGAGTGGTTACAAGGCTGACTATTAGAATATGTGTTCACAAGTTCGGAGTTCATTGTGTACCTTTACTGAGTTGTAGACGGATAGACTGGTGAAGAGTGGAGCCATTATTTGATAGATTCTGGCATGTCTGCAATACTCCTGTGCACCATTGATGAAAACATATTTAGTCTAGCTCGTTAATGGAAGCTACAAGGTAAATTCTAGTACAACAACAATATTACAGTGCGAGTGCACATTCTCCCCATTTGGATCTGAATGATCTGTGTAAGTTCTTATTATAATAGTCAAGCTGGTCCTGGTCAGAAAGCTGCATGTTTAAACTGTAGCACATCACAGAATCACAGAATTGTTACAGCGTAAAAGGAGGCCAATCAGCCCATCATGCCTGCAACAGCTCTACTACCGAGTGCAAATCTCTGTTCTCCATAGCCTTGAACACTATTTCTATCCAAAAATCACTTGAGTATCTCAATTGAACCCCCCTCCAACTGGCATTGCCCTAAGTACTCACTGTGTGAGAAAGGTTTATTCTGCACATCACTTGTGCGTTGCTGGTACTTCACTTTGAGTCTATGCCTTCTGTTTTTTTTATTTTACAAGTGGAGCAGCTTCTCCCTGTTGACTGTATTCTGCCCACTCATGGTTTTGAAAACCTCGATCAGATCTCCTCTCAGCCACCTTCTCTCCAAGGAGAACCGTTCCAACTTCTTCAAACTATCCACGATACTAATGTTTCTCATTCCTGGAACCATTCTTGTAAATCACTTCTGCGCTCTCTCCCATGCATTCAGATCTTTCCTATAATGGGGTGCCCACAGCTGTACACCATACTCCAGATGAGGTCTAACAAGTGTCTTGTTCAAGTTCACCATCACCACTTTGTTCTTGTACCCTATGCCCCAATTAATAAAGCTGAGAACACCATGTGCCTTATTAACTGCTTTCTCCATCTGTCTTGTCCTGTAATCAATGATCTGTACTCATATATCCCAAGATCCTTTGGATCCTGCACCCCCTTTCGAATTGTATTTTGTTAATACATTCATGGGATGAGATTGGCATAGGCTAGGCCAACGTTTATTGTCCATCCTAATTGCCCAGAATCTGGTTAAGAGTCAACCACATTCCTGTGGGTCTGGAGTCTCATGTAGGCCAGATCAGGTAAGGACAGTAGTTTCCTTCCCTAAAGGACATTAGTGAACCAGATGGGTTTTTCACAACAATTGGCAATGGATTCATGGCAATCGTTAGACTCTTAATTCCAGATATTTATTGAATTAAAATTCCACCATCTGCCATGGCTGGATTCGAACCTAGGTCCCGAGAACGTTCCCTAGATCTCTGGATTAACAGTCCATCAATCACACCACTTGGCTATTGCCTCCCCTATTTTATATTGTTCTTCCAACCAAAATGCATTACCTTACATTTCTCTATATTGAACCTCCTCTGCCATCCATCTGCCCACTCTCCTAACTTGTCAATGTCCTTTTGGGGTTTCATACTGTCCTCTTCACAGCTTCCAATTCTACTGCCCAATTGTTTTGTCCCCAAGGCTGAGTGTCATCTGCAAAATGTGAAATTATATCCTGCCCAAGAAGATCTAGATCATTATCAGGGAAAACAAGGCTCCCAATACTGAGCCCTGGGGAACTCTGTTATAAACCTTCCTCCAGTCTGAAAAATATCCATTGAACTTATCACTCTGTTCCCTGTCACCATTTTGTATCCATGAACCGACTGTCCCTTTTATACCAGGATCTGTAACTTTCCTCACAAATCTATTGTGTGGTATTGTATCAAACACCTTCAGGAAGCCCATGTAGTGCTACCCTCATCATCCGTTTCTGCAACCTCTTCAATAAACTTTCACAGGTCAGTTAAATACAATTTCCTCTATAGTATTCCATGCTGACTCTGCCTAATCAGCCCATCTCTTCCCATGTGATTCTACCCCGAATAATTGTTTCTCGAAACTTGCCCACCACCAAAGTTAAACTGACTGGTCTGTAATTGCTGGGATTATTCTTACTACTCAGTCATACAGTCATAGAGATAGTAGGCACAGAAACAGACCTTTCCTATTCATATACCCACTCAGGTGCCTTTTAAATGTTGTAATCGTACCAGCCTCCACCACTTCCCCTGGCAGCTCATTCCATACAACACCACCCTCTGCATGAAAAATTTGACCCTTATGTCTTTTTAAAATCTTTTCTCACCTTAAATCTATGCTCTCTAGTTTTCGATTCCCCCACCCCGGGGAAAAGACCTTGGCCATTCACCCTGTCCATGCCCCTCATGATTTTATAAACCTCTGTAAGGTCACCCCTCAGCCTCCGATGCTTCAGGAAAATAGCCCCAGTCTATTCAGCCTTTCCCCACAGCTCAAAACCTCCAACCCTGGCAACAGCCTCGTAAATCTTTCCTGAATGCTTTCAAGTTTCACAACATCCTTCCTATAGCAGGGAGACCAGAATTGCATGTGATACTCCAAAAGTGGCCTAACCAATGTCCTGTACAGCAACAACATGACCTCCCAACTCCTATACTCAATGTACTGACCAATATAGGCAAGCATACCAAATGCCTTCTTCACTCTCCTATCTATCTGTGACTCCACTTTCAAGGAATAATGAACCTGCACTCTAAGGTCTCTTTGTTCAGTAATACTCCCCAGGACCTCACCATTAAGTGTATAAGTATTGTTCTGATTTGCCTTTCCAAAATGCAGCACCTCTCCTTCTTGAACAAAGCTGTAGGCTACATCAGGAACTGTAATTGTACTTTTTTAATTCTGTAGCTCTAACCAAATTAATTCCATCCTTGAACCGTCCAAGACATCCTTCTTGATGAATTGATTGATTGTCAGGTGTACCGAAGTACAGTGAAAAGCTGTGTTTATGAGCAGTACAGGCAGATCATAGCAAACAAGAATGTACAAATCAAACAAATTTAGACAGAAGCAAACAGGTTACATTGCACAAGGCGTGCGCTAGGTGAGATCAACATTAGCAAGATCAGCGTCATTCAAGGTTAGAGAGTCCATTTGTCAGTCTGATAACGGCCAGGAAGAAGCTGTTCCTGTACCTGCTGATGTGTGTGTTCAGGCTTCCATATCCTCTGCCTGATGGAAGGGGTTGTAGGAGGTCATTACCAGGGTGCGATGGGTCTTTGATTTTGTTGGCCGCCTTTCCGCGACAGCGAGCTGTGTAAATAGAATCCATGGATGGGAGCTTGGCTTCTGTGATGGTCTGGGCTGTGCACACCACCTTCTGTAGTTTCTTATGATCCTGGGCAGAGCAGTTGCCGTACCAAGCCGTTATGCACCTGGACAGTGTGCTTTCAATGGTGCTTCTGTAGAAGTTGGTGAGGGACTTTAAGGACATGCCAAATTTCCTGAGCTGCCTGAGGAAGAAGAGGTGTTGTTGTGTCTTCATGACCTTCGCATCAATGTGGGAAGTCCAGGACAGGTTGTTGATTATCATCACTCCAAGGAACTTCACACTCTCCACCCTCTCAACCTCAGTTCCGTTGATGTAGATGTGGGAGTGTTCTCCTTTCTTTCTTTCTGAAGTCAATGATCAGTTCTTAGTTTTGCTGATGTTAAGAGAGAGGCTGTTTTCATTGCACCGTGTCATCAAACCCTCTATCTCCTTCCTGTAGTTTGACTTGTCATTGTTAGATATCTGTCATACTATGGTGATGATGTCAGCAAACTTGTAGGTGGCATTCATTTGGAATTTGACAACACAGCCGTAGGTGTACAGGGAGTACAGTAGGGGTCTGAGGACACATCCTTGGGGGTCTCCAGTGTTGAGTGTTATTGTGGAGGAGGTACAGTTACCTATCCTCACTGATTGCGGCCTAGGGGTCAGAAAGCTGAGGATCCAGTTGCAGAGGGCGGAGCTGAGACCAAGGTCACACAGTTTTGAGGTCAGTCTGGAGGGGATAATGGTGTTGAAGGTGGAGCTGTAGTCAACAAGCAGGAGTCTGATGAAGGTGTCTTTGTCCAGATGTTGCAGGGATGAGTTCAGGGCTATGGATATGGCATCCTCTGTGGACCTATTATGTCGGGAGGCAAACTGTAGGGGATCGAGGCAGGCTGGGAGACTGGACTTAATGTAGGTCAAGACCAGCCTCTCGAATCACTTCATGATTATTGAAGTCAGAGCCCCTGGGCGGTGGTCATTAAGGCACCGTGCATGTGCTTTCTTTGGTTCTGGGATGATGGTGGTCTTCTTGAAGCAGGTGGGGACTTTGGCTGTGGGAGGGAGAGGTTGAAGATATCGGTGAGTACCCCCACCAGCTGGTCCACAGAAGATCTGAGTGCTTGGCTGGCGACACCGTCCGGGCCCATCGCTTTCCTCGGGTTGACTCTCAGGAAGACTGACCTGACTTCTGAAGCAGTGACAGAGGGAACAGGTGTGTCTGGGGCTGACAGGGCAGGCATTGCCACGCCGATGGTATTCTGCTCAAACCGAGCATAGAAAGCATTCAGCGTGTCAGGGAAGGATGTGTCATTGTATGCTATCTTACATTGTTTCATTTTGTATCCCGTAATGTCGCTTAGGCCTTGCCATAGACGGCGGGAGTCTGTTTGGTTGGTCTGGGCCTCTGTCTTGGTCTGGTACTGCCTGTTGGCCTTCCTGATAACTTTGCAGAGGTCATATCCGGACCCCTATTGATCCGGGTCACCTGACTTGAATGTTGCATGTTTGGTCTTCAGTAGGGAGTGGATTTCCTGGTTCATCCAAGGTTTACAGTTGGGGAACACCCAGATTGACTTCTTTTGGTCCACAGTCCTCCAAGCATTTGCTAATGAAGTCCATGACGGTGGTGGCACACTGGTCTAGGTTTTCTGCCGAACACTTGAACACGGTCCAGTCCACCGAGTCCAAGCAGTTTCAGAGACAGTGTTCCACAGCCTTGGACCAGCATTGTACTTCGTTTTGTGAAGGATTCTTCCATTTCAGCTCCTGCTTGTAAGCTGGGAGGAGGAATACAGCGATAGTAGGAACTGCAGATGCTGGAGAATCCGAGACAACAAGGTGCAGAGCTGGATGAACACAGCAGGCCAAGCAGCATCATAGGAGCAGAAAGGCTGACATTTCGGACCTGGACATCGAATCACAATAACTCCCTACATTTATTAATTTTACTTAAAATGTTGAAACAAAAAATTGACGACAGTCTACAGGTGGAACCTTGTGGAGGTGATCGGGGTCTCAGCCATTGGCTGAAGAGCTGGCAATAACAAGACATTTGACAGGCAGCAAGATAAAAGATCTCAGGGCCCAAAGTCCAATGACACACAATGAGGCTGGCTATCTGAGACTAGCAGCTCTATCGAGCAGCACTGCCATCGAAGAGATACTGGCCACTGCTGCCATGACTGATAAATAATTCATTCACGGGATGTGGACTAGGCAGTTAACTGTCAATCACATTGCTGTGGGTCTGGAGTCACAGGTAAAGATGGCAGGTTTTCTCTCTAAAGAGTATTAGTGAACCAGATGGATTTTCCCCCAACAATTGACATTGGTTTCATGATCATCATTAGATTTTCAGTTCCACATTTTTATTGAATTCAAATTCGACCATCTGCCATGGCAAAATTCAAACCCTGGTCCCCAGAACATTAACAGAAATTGCTGGAAAAGATCTGGTTTGCATGTGTGGAGACAAATCAGAGTTAATGTTTTGGGTTGAGTGACCCTTCCTCAGAACATTACCTGGCTCTGCTTTAATAGTCTAGTGACAATACCACTAGGCTATAACTTCCCCGAATATCTAGCCAAGATCCATAATCATTGCTGGATTCCAGGTCAGAGGTGAGTGATTTTGTTGAGAGGGGTCACTTGGAAAGGTGTGGGAGTAGCTACCTCAGGGGTAGTGGTGTATCTCTCGGTGGGCCCCCTTCCTGAGTTCATTCCTTGACGAACTGTTTGAATGAAAAACTGCCCCCTCCAACCACTAAACCTATGAGCCCACAAGAAACTCCACACAGCCTTGTTTGTCATATTCTCTATATTACAAACCCCTCACCCATCCATCCATTGCTGGGTTAGTAGCTGCATAGACAGGGTGACATTTTAAGGAGGCATTAACTGCTCACTTGGACGTCTCAATTGGTGGCAGGAAGGGAAATTCATCCATGGGTCTTCTTGTCACGGGCTTAACTGAGCTGGAGGTGGGAATATGGTGGGGTGAACTTTATTGTCAACTGTGCCATTGGGTGAGCTCAAGATTTTATTCCGTTAAGAGCTGTTCGACTTTCATGTCCGTACATACCTTATGCCTTTTTTGTATTGCTGCTTTTGTCTTCTGAACATTGTGCAATCTATTTCTTACCTGCCTCCATGTCATTCTGATGAAGATTACACTGTATGTGGCCTACAGACCAGATTGCTTCCTTATCAAGTTTAGCAATCATCCTCCTGCACAAACACTGCCACTTGGCTTCCCTATGACACTAGTCACGAGTACATACAGGTCACTAAATGAGGCTTTTGGTCATTGAAGCATTTTACAAAATAAATCTACAACAGAATTAAAATGTTATAAATACAGATTTGTTTTGATTTACTGTTAGTGTCTAATTATGTATAATGAAATTAGATTTGAAACAATTCATATCTCAAAAATACACGTCCTTGGGATTTTACTAGCTATTCAGAGAATGCAATGCAAACTGAGCATTTAATTTGTCTTTTTGACAAAAGGGAACCATATAACCATAAAAAGAAAAACAGAGACGATAGATTTGGACAGCAACAGCTGGAAAGGGAAAGAATGAAGTGAAATAAAGATTAATTTGCTCATACAAATTACCGAGTAAAAGTTAATCAAATACCATAGGAACATCTCAGAGATGGTTGACTGTAAACCTAGACAATTTATCCTTGAATATTCCATCTGTTCTGTTATAGTGTTTAGTTTTTGAGAGTGGAAAAGGTGCAGAGAAAAGTAAGAACAATTGGAAACAATTTGGGTGCTCACTCCTAGTGATGTCAACACATTGAACATCAATTTATGAAGCAAAATGTATTGTAAGGTTCCACTCATATCCTTGGGGAAAATATTAGGGTGATATATGGTTCAAATTGTAGGTGGGTCCCTCCAACTCTTAAGTGGTCTAATGTGGATTATAATATCCTACCTTTCTGGTCTAACTAGAAAAGTCTTATCGAGTAAACAGTATAAAGTTTTTTGTATTACTGCAAGCATTTACAGATTACCTGAATGAGATGTATCCTACCATAGAGACTGTTAGGAGCAGCATACAAGTCTCTGCTCTGTCTCCTACAAGATCCTTCTTTATTGACTAAAGATATGACTATGACATTATCATAGCCATCTTTCTCCATTGAGAGAAAACACCCATGGGGCTATGATAACTTTATTGTACAACTTCTAGAGTGACATATATAGTCTAATTATTGTCTCTTTGTTCGCATTTCATTTGAATGAAATAATTAAATAACTCCTTTAAACGTCTATCACTGCTGGTCATCTGTCCTACATTTTAATCTTCCTGCCCAGCCCACTCGGGCTAAATCTGTCCTGAAGCCTATGTAATTACCTTTGTTTAAGACCAGAATACTCGTTTCTCATCCTCAAACCGAATTGAAATTCCAGCATGTTGCGATCACTCTTCCCTAGAGGATTATTTACAAGAGATCATTAATTAATTCCACCTCATTATACAATATTAAATCCAAAATAACCTCCTCAAATGGGAGGGAATAGTGACTTGAACCCAATTGTTCTGTCTTAGAGGTAGGGATGCTGTCACCAAGCCACAAGAGCCTTTCAAATGTCATCACCTGCCATGGATTGATTGCCTGCAATGTTCCAAGATACTCCATGGATGCAGCAAACTACAAGACTCGCCCTCATGTTTATTAATGGAAACAACTGAATTTGTTCTTTCTGTACTGATTTGGTACTGATTTGATGAAAATTTTGGTAGTAACAATCGCTAAACCATTATGTACACATTGAAGAGAAATTTCTGTGTAACGATTTGATTTGACAACTTGCACATTATTTTGCCATTCTAGTCTATTAGTCAAACATATAACAGATTGCATTATTTAAAATAGATGTATCACATTTCCATTGGACTAGTGACGTCATGTCAGCTAATACCGTTACGTAATAAAATGGTAAATGAATATACAAATGCGTGGATAATCTGCCAATTTGATGCTGTGCCACTGGATTATTCAAACAGCTAGCATTTCATCATTTAATATTGTTACAGGTTACTCAAAAGTTCCTATTTATTTTCAGAAGTTCTGGATTTTGGAGTGTTAAACAGAAATAAAAAATACAACTTTAAATGGATATATTAGAAAATGATAAACTGCAGTACATTTTGAAGCTTTGATTTCTTTTAGCTATGAAGGAGTATCAGAAAGTGACAACTTTAATGGTTGGTGCCTGTAGCAAGCATGGTCATTCAATATTCACAATTAGCTGAAAGGGTAGTTGCTGTAGAATATTCGACTCATTAATAGATTAATAGATTCATTAAATGATTTCATAAAACCCTTCTTGGGACTTTTCTACTCCATCTGATTATCTTCAGAAAGCTCGGAGTTCTTAGAGGACAAAAAGCTGAAGTTATTCAATCTTATGCTTCGCTGAACACCTTTTAATTTACTTTCATGGAACAGTTCAAGGTCCCTGAGGAGATCATCGTTCAATTAACTCTAATTCAGATCCCATTAGAAAGTTATAAAATCAAGATTTAAGTGCCAGCTCTGTTCATGTTAGTTACCCTTGTCCCAGGAATAGCAATGGAAAGATGAGGTAAACTAAAGAAAATCTGTATTCATGTGCAAGCAGATAATTATAGGAAGAAAACAGAGGATGTAATACTATATATTGACAAAAAGTGTTTCTTTTCAATCTTGTAATCAAACTTAATCAGTTTTGACGTTTGTGAACAATTAAAACATCATTTACCTTCTGCTGCAAGCAAAATTGAAGAAGTTGGTAATTAAGGAAATATTTTGTGAATATCTATATTTTAAGTGAGTTTGAAAAATGAGTTAAAACCTGAAAGAACTGGGAATGTTGCAAATCAGAAACAAAACATCTAAAACATCAATCAAAAATGTCTCATGATTTCAATTCAATAATCTTGGTCCTAACCATCTTGCCAGTAACAAAGCAGAGGCCCTCACCATTGACTATGTTTAAAATTAGAGTCAGTATTGTGATCTTGAAGGATCTAGGATCACGGCAAACTTTGGATACCTCGGCAAGTAACTAGGTTCCTTCATAAGTTACATGCCCTTCTGATTAACGTGTAGATTAGTCAATTTCACACCTGCATGTCAATCACGTTTCATTTCATTCTGCCTTGTCTTCCGAGCAGCTTGTCTGTATTTCTGAGAAATTGGGCAGGTGATAGCTTGGCTACGGCTGTCTCAACTGAACTTACAAACAGGATCTCTGCTGGTGACAGCAAGCCCATATCCAAAGGTGTTTCACTTACATGTCGTACAGCAATATGAACACCTTGTTTTGAGCCCTGCATTTTGGCTTAAGTACTTCAGTGCTCTGAACCATTTGCTTGGGGAGACAGTTGGATCTGGGACAATGTGGGCAGGCTGTCACATGAATGGGGCCCTATACGGCACACTTGTCCCTAAGGGGTCTGCGTGTATATTGTGGCCCATTGTCAACTCTGATCTCTTAAGGTGAACTGAATAAATTGACTGTCCCACACATTGGGCAGAATATCCACACCTGCCCAGAGCTTTTAGAAAAGTGGGCAGGAAAACATTCAGTTTCCTGATGGCAGGTTAAGGTTTTGCCATTAAGTTTTCAAAATGTTTCAGGCAGATCAGCTGGTTGGAATCTGATTTGCATTCATTAGCGTTTTGTGAGAATTATGTTCACGGATGTAATCCTGTTAGCCAATAAGGGGACACGCATGTATTTACAAATTTGAGATGAATGATACATCCATGAGGCCAGATTACACTGCTTCCTCCCAGCTCCGACAAATATAAATTCCTTCAGTAACTTGGAGCCTTCATATCCAATTCGTTTCTTTGTGCAAACAGGATTGGGGATGACACCTGTCCAAGTTGACCAGTTCATGAGACATCTCGGATATCTGCAGTTTGGCTTGACGTTGTTGGATGCTTCATATGCTAAGGGTGAAGCCTAACTCAGCCAACAAGTCTGTGCAAGAGAAAGTCGATAAAATGTGGAGCTGGACTGGGCTGATGAAGGGTCCCAACCCAAAGTGTCGACTTTCCTGCTCCTCTGATGCTGTCTGAACTGCTGTGCTCCTCCAACTCCACATTTTATCTATTCAGACTTCCTGCATTTGCAGACTTTGCTAACTCCTAGTTGCTGTCCAAGAGAAACACTGGCTGATGCCAGCAAACCCTGATCAGGACAGAGAAATGGGTCTGAGCTCAAAAGGAGGGATAATTCAAAAGGCCATCTTTTGTGGTTGTGTCTGCCCTGGGAAAGCCTTTGGTGAAAGCTGTCAGATATGTACATCCTCCTCATTATGATGAGCAGTTAGTGAACTGACAGAATGTCAGCTACTGAGTGATGTCGCTTCTTTTATGGTTTAAGTGTGAACTTTGGCAGATGTTTGAGAGGCAGGACCATTAGTGCTACATAGGGAGCTGCATTAAAGTGACAGGCATCGATTGTACATGAGGGCATCTGCTGGAGATGCCTTGCACCCAACCTCCTGTGTGCCATTCCTCTGTAGTGGTAACTCCCCTACAATGCTGGATCACACTCACAGAAGCATAAAGCTTGAGGAGACAGAGATACTTACTCTGGCAGTTCATTCACCCCTTTTCTAGCACTGCAGGTAGGTTCTCTTCATTTCCCCCGTGTCAGCCCTGGATGCTTTTGTCAGACAGGATGGTGTCTTGTTACCATCCATAGGCAAGATAACCTCCATTCTCTCTTGGAGAATATCAAGGATACATCAAAAAAGCATGGAGCTGCCTTCTGACATTTCCAGGGAAGGGTGCAGTCCTGTTTCTGGAGACAGTTTCTAATCAACCTGTTCAGAGATGTTATTGCACACCTTGGCAGTAGGTGGGACTTGAATCAATGCTAAACTGGTCCAGAGGTACAGACACTACCACTGCACCATAAGACCCTGACCTGAATTCTCTGATAATTTTCTGAAATGCCTTCAAATGTGGATCATTAGCAGCTTCTTTCTGATATTGGCAGTGCTGGTGCTGACCAAAAGGCATCAAATCAATTTTAAGCGCATCTTTCAGCTCGATGTCAATACTGCCCACTTGTAGGTTTAGTGGAATTTCCGCATCTTCATTTTCATTTGGTAACCAGCTCATTGTCCCCAAGGCAACCGTTTTAGTATCAGGTCTCTAGCAGACGTTGCAATTGTTTGTGATCTGTTTCCACAGTGAATTGCTTATGGAACAGGCATGTGTAGTGTCACCAAATACCAGAGTGTTTCCTGCTCTACGTTGGAATAATTGGATTGCATTTTTGTTACAATCCAATTGGGAAGATTGCATCAGTAACGGAGCCCCATTTTTCAGAGTTTCAACCGTGATCTTGGGTTCACGTCGCACTACATGTAACACTAGCATACTGTTCTGTACCTGTAAAATCTTCCTTACTGTCCTGTTTTGACACCATCACCTTGATAAATTATTATGATTGCTCTATTTTAATTAGTTTGTACAGTTTTGGATTACTTATTACTTTGGTTAAACCTTCAGCATGCGACTCATACCCATCATGTTATTCTAGCAAGGTGCAGAGCTGGATGAACACAGCAGGCCAAGCAGCATCATAGGAGCAGAAAGTCTAGGCCCAAAACGTCAGCCTTCCTGCTCCTATGATGCTGCTTGGCCTGCTGTGTTCATCCAGCCCTGCACTTTGTTGTCTCAGATTCTCCAGCATCTGCAGTTCCTACTATTTCTGATGTTATTCTAGCAATTTGGTTTGTCTGCAGCACCACTTTATTTTTAATCTTTTGTATATTTATATCGTTGCCTCATTTAATTGGATTATAGGTCATCCCTTGCTTGTTATTTGGCTGTTGACACTTTACTCACACTGTCTGACACTCTTGGTCACCTGCAGAGACCTATTATTTGACACTCCACTCACACCATTTACAGGATCTTTTGATCTCTCTGCCCTTGATCTCTCTGCCTATAAATTCTGTGTCTGTGTGCTTCCCTCTCACTTCACCTGACCAAGGGGCAGTGCCCCAAAAGCTTGGGATTTCAAATAAACCTGTTCGACTATAACCTGGTGTCGTGTGACCTCTGACTTTGTCTAAAAACTCAGTTCTAGGTGCTGAGCTCTGATGCTCACTTTCATATGTAGTTGATCCGCCAGTATTTTCTATCACTTTGCAGGATCTCTCTGCTCCTTAGATCATAGACTATATGATGCAAGAGCAGAGGTAGGCCATTTGGTCCATTGAGTCTGTTCTGCCATTCATGGCTTATCTGATAAGCCTTAATTTGACTTTCCTGCTTTATCTCAATTACTCTTGATTTCCTTAATAATTAGAAATTTGTCTATCTCATCCTTGAATATACTTAATTACAGAGCCTCTACAGTTCCTCTGCATTAAGGAATCCAACAGATTTATTACCATCTGAGAGAAAAATTTCTTCCTCGTTGTCTTAAATAAGCAACGCCTTATTCTGACATGATGCCCTCTGGTCCTAGACTGTCCTCCAAGGGGAAACAACCTCTCCACATCTCCCCATCAAACCCTCTAAGAATAGAGTCACAGGGTTGTACAGAACAAAAACAGACCTTTCGGTCAAACTCGTCCATGCCGATCAGATATCCCAAATTATTCCGATCCCATTCTTATGTGTTTTAATAAGGTGTCCTCTCGTTCTCCTAAACTGTAATGAGGCCCTGTCTACACAACCTGTCCTCATATGAAAATCGCAATGTGGCACTTTCTGCAATGCTGCAGCTAAAATAGGGGACAGGCTTGCAGAGTGAAACCACGTCATAGCTTGAGTGTTGGTTTTAAATCTATTCATTCGGTGTATTATAATTGATTACATTGTTTATAAGTTAGATTTAATGGCAAAAAGTGAAATGGGATGGAGAGAACTTTCATTTCTATAATTGTTTTATCTTTATAATTGTCGATGTGACATTTAGTAATCATGACAATGAGAGATGTCTGTTGGAGAGGTGGAGAACATGTAAAGTATCATCCACCACAGAAAATTATAATTTGTCCTTATTGTTTAAATACATTTCTCTCAGACTGTAACTGACGAATATAAATATTGCAGCATCTGACAAATTTCATTTAAATTATGGAAAATTGTTTTAATTTCCCAGATGAAAAGGTCAGTTCCTTAAAAAGAAAACAAACCATTCCCCTTCTGTACGAGTGGTGTACTGAACCTTGTGAAAGTCAAAACATACTGACACCAAGTGGAGAGAACCAGATAATACGACTGCCCTGTGCCATCATCATTACCCGACCTGTGATAACATTATGGATGTTGTTTAAAACGGACGGATACAATACTCTGATGACACACTATCATCTTTTTTTTGAATTGTGCTTAGAAGAATTGAATGGAAGGGCATTGCAAACCTGCAATCAGATCAAGGTATTGGTGAACCACAAAAGAAATGTCAGATTGAGTTTTTGTTTTTGTTATGTGCGTAATTGTTGCTTTAGGTACTTTACAGAGGGTGGTGTCTCTGTACTTCACATTCTGTAGTCTGGAGTACATTTGGTCTCCTTCCTTAAGAAAGGATTTGATTGCATTAGAGGCAGTACAGAGAAGGTTCGCTCGACAGAATCCTGGGATGAAGGGGTTCTGTTGTGAGGAAAGGTTGGGCCTGTACCTATTGGAGTTTAGATAAAATGAGGCGTGATTTTTGCAAAACAAGTAAGATCCTGAGGGAACTTGACAGCATATATACTGGGAAGATGTTTTCCCTCAAAACTAAAAGCAAAAATTGCTAGATAAAATCCACAGGTCTGGCAGCATCTGTGGAGAGAGAAACAGAGTTAATGTTTCAGGTCTAGTGACCCTTCTTCAGAATGCATTCTGAAGTTTCTCCAGCAATTTCTGTTTTGGTTTCTGATTTCTACCAACTGCAGTTCCTTTATTTTTTGTTTTGGATGTTTCCCCTCATTGGGGAGTCTAGAATAATGGACCCAGTTTAAAAATGAGAGACGTCCCATTTAAGACTGAGATGAGGAGAAATCTTTTCTCTCAGAGAGCTGTTAGTCTGAGGTGTTCTCTTCCTCATAAAGCAGTGGTCGCTGGGTCGGTGAATATATTCAAGGTTGAATTTGATGGATTAAGGAGGTCTAGGGTAATGGGGGACAGCTGGGGAAGTGGAGTTGTGGTCACAATCAGATTGGCCATGATTTTACCAAATAGCAGGGGAGGTTTTAAAAACCAAATATCCTACTCTTGCTTCTAATTTTTTTGTAATTTATCAGTATTATATAGAATAGAAGCAGTATAGATGAGGGACATATTGGTCATTAATATGTTTTGGTCCTGTAATATAACAAGCTTCTATATTTTTTCTCTCTCCAGTTAGTTTATTTGACATTGATCAGTATAGATTCTATGGAATTTGATAAGAACCCAGGCTAAAAGATTGGAAAGACAACCTGCCCTTAGGTGACCATACCAAATGTGTGCCTTGTGGTTGGACTGCTGCTTAATTACATTGAAGTCTGTGTCAGATAAACTGAATGCATCATTCTGTAAGCCTTGGCACATGCTTCCTATGATGGAGTGCTCTGGTTGACTTGAACGCATTGTAGAGTTCAGGTGTCTGTGTCTCATGTTCTAGAGAGAGGACAATTAATGTACTCAGCACATCAGGCATCTGACTCATCCCTTCATGAAATGTTGACTTTCTTGCTTCAACTTTGTATATCACAGACCAATTTTGTTTTTGTAATTTCTCACTCTTTACTTGCCTTTCTGACTCCTTTACCTTCTTCTTCAAGGCGTGGTGTGTGGGGTAGGGGGCCGGGACATGGGAGAGTTTAGGCCCGAAAATTATTGAACTCAATATTGAGTCTGGAGAGCTGCAGGGTCCCCAGACGGTAAATGAAGTGCTTGAAAATGCGTTGAGCTTCGCTGGAATACTGCAGCAAGCCAGAGACAGAGATGTTGGCCAGGGAACAGGGTGATGTGTTAAAGTAGCAGACAACAGGTAGCTCTTTTTTTTGTGAGCAGAACGTAGACGTTCTGTGAAGCGGTCACCCAGTCTACGTTTCATTTCCCTAGTATTGAGGAGACCACATTGTGAGCAGCGAATGCAGTAGACTAGATTCTGAGAAGTGCAGATGAAATGTTGCTTCACCTGGAAGGTATGTTTGGGCCCTTGGATACTGGGGAGAGAGGCCATAAATGGGCAGGTGTTGCACCTTCACTGGTTATAGGAGAAGGTGCTGTGGGGCTGCAGAGGGGTTTAGGGGATGAAGGAAGTGTGGACCAGGGTGTCCCAGAGGGAATGGTCTCTGTGGAAGGCGGACAAGGGAGGCAAGAGGAGTATGTGTCTAGTTGTGGCATCTCACTGGAGGTGGGGGAAATGGCGTCTGATGATCTTCTGGATGTGGATGCTGGTGGGATGGTAGGTAAGGACAAGGGGAACCCTATCGCTGTTGCGGGAGGGAAGAGAGGGAGTGAAGGTTGAAGTGCGGGAGATGGGTCAGATCCGGTTGAGGGCCCTGTCGACAATGGCACTGGGGAATCCTCGGTTGAGGAAGAAGGTGGACATTTTGGAGGCTCCGTTGTTGAAGTTGGCCTCATCTGAACATATGTGATGGAGATAGAGGAACTGAAAGAATGGGGTGGAGTCTTTACAGGAAGCAGGGTAGGAGGATGTATAGTCCAGGTAGCTGTGGGAGTCAGTGGGTTTATAGAGGATATTAGTGGCCAGGCTATCCCCAGAAATGGAAACAGAGATGTTGAGAAAGGGAAGGGAGGAGTCAGAGATAGACCAGGTGAAAGTGAGGGCAGGGTGGAAATTGGAAGCAAAATCGATGAACTTTTCCAATTCAGGATGAGAGAGGGAAGCAGCACTGATGATATCATCGATACATCAGAGAAGGAGCTGTGGGTGGTGGCCAGAATAGGACTGGGACAAAGAAGTAAAGCGTTGGCTCAAGAGGCTTTGGTGAGCAGCGGCTCAGCAAAAAGTACAGGTAAACACAGGTAAAGTCCTTTTAACTTTCCTCTTTAGTCTTAGCGCATTTGAGATGGTAGTTAGTGCAGTGGCATGCTCCTCCTGCAGGATGTGGGAGCTCAGGAAGACTTCCATTGTCCCTGATAACCACACGTGTGGGAAGTGCATCCAGCTGCAGCTCCTGGAAGACTGTGTTAGGGACCTGGAGCTGGATACACTCAGGATCATCCGAGATGCTGAGTGCATTATAGCTAAGAGTTTTAGTGAGGTAGTCACACCGTAGGTGCAGGCAGAGAGTCGCTGGGTAACCACCAGGAAAGGCAAAGGGAGTAGGCAGAGAGTGGAGGAACCCCCTGTGGCCATTCCCCTCGAAAACAAGTATACTGTTTTAGATACTGTTGTTGGGGGGGCGGGGGGAGAGGGGGTAGGGTGGGGAAGGTGCGGGGGTGACCGTTCAGGGGAAGCAGCAGAGGCCAGGTCAGTGGCACTGTGACTGGCTCTGGGGCACAGCAGGAAAGGGTAAAGGTGAACAGGGCCTTAGTGATAGGAGACACGATAGTCAGGGGGATGCACAGGAGATTCTGTGGCTGCAGATGGGAATTCAGGATGGTGTGTTGCTTCCCGGGTGCCAGGGTCCAGGATATCTCGGAGCAGGTGCAGAACGTTCTCCAGGGGCAGGGTGAGCAGCCAGAAGTCACTGTGCACGTTGGCACAGATGACATAGGTAGGAATAGGGATGAGGCCGTGCAGATTGATTATGGAGAGCGAGGAAAAAAGTTAAAAACCAGGACCTCGACGGTGGTAATCTCCGAATGACTTCCAGTGCAATGTGCTAGTGAGGGTAAGAACAGAAGGATATGGCAGATGAATGCGTGGCTAAAGAATTGGTGCAGGGGGCAGGGATTCAGATTCCTGGATCACTGGGATCTTTTCTGGGGCTGAGGTGACCTGTTCAAGAGGGACGGGTTGCACCTGAACTGGACGGGGTCCAATATCCTGGTGAGCAGATTTGCTAGTGCTGCAAGGGACGGTTTGGATTAATTTGGTATGGGAATGGGATCCTCAAAAGCAGGGAGGAGGCAAGTGTGAGGCTGGAAGGAGATACAGTAATCGGAAATAGCAAAATGAAGAGACAGGTCAGGCTGGGACAGGCCAGGGAGTGAGGAATGCCTGTTGGATTAAATTGCATCTATTTCAATGAAAGAGGGCCGACAGGTAAGGCCGATGAACTCAGGGTGTGGATAGGTTCATTGAGCTGGGATATTATAGCCATTACAGAAACATGGTTAAGGGAGGGACAGGACTGGCTGCTAAATGTGCCAGAGTACAGATACTTTAGGCAGGACAGAGATGGAGGAAAGAGGGCAGGGGGCGTTGTATTTTTGATAAGGGGAGTATCACAGTAGTCGTCAGAGATGAAATAACTGAGGGATCATCCAGTGAGGCTTTGTGGGTGGAGCTAAGAAATAAGAAGGGGATGGTGACATTATTGATGTTGTACAACAGGCTCCCAAATAGTTAACGGGAATTAGAGGAACAAATATGCAGGGAGATTAGGGAGACTTGCAGGAGCAATAGGGTTGTCATAGTGGGGGATTTTAATTTCCCCAACATAGACTGGGACTGCCATAGTGTTAAGGGCTTAGATGGGGTGGAATTTGTTAAATGTGTTCAGGAAAGTTTCCTCAAGCAGTACATAGATGGTCCTGCACAGGAAGGGGCAAAACCCGACCTCCTGTTGGGAAATAGAAAGGACAGGCGACTGAGGTGACAGTGGGGGAGCACTTTGGGACCAGTGACCATAGTTGTATTAATTGTAAACTAGTTATGGAGAGAGACAAAACTGGTCCACAGGTTCAGGTTCTAAATTGGGGCAAGGTGAATTTTGATGGAATTAGACAAGAACTTGCAGGGGTTGATTGGAGTAGCTTGTTTGCAGGCAAAGGGACCTCTGGCAAGTGGGAAGCCTTTAAAAGTGTGATAGCTAGAGTTCAAGGTCTATATGTTCCTGTGAGGGTGAAGGGCAAGGTTGGCAGGAGTAGGGAACCCTGGGTGACAACAGATATTGAGGCTTTGACCAGAAGAAGAAAGGAGGCATGGCTCAGGTACAGGCAGCTGGGATCAAGGGAATCCCTGGAGGTACATAGGGGATACTGGAGTTTACTGAAGAAGGAAATCAGGAGGACGAAAAACTTTGCCTAAGAAGACTAGGGTGAATCCAAGGAGATTCTTTAAGTATGTTAAAGGGAAAAAAAACTAGAGAGAGAATAGGACCCCTCAAGCACCAAAGTGGACATGTATGTGTGGAACCACAGGAGATGGGCAAGGTCCTCAATGAATATTTCTTCTGTGTTTACCATGGAGAAAGACATGAAGGCTTGGGAACATGGGGAAGTTAGTGGCGATATCTTGGGGTCAGTCCATATCACGGTAGAAGAGATGCTGGAAGTATTAGAATGTACGAAAGTGGATAAACCTCCTGGTTCTGACCAGATATACCCAAGAGCCCTTAAAAAGGCTAGAGAAGAAATTGTGGGAGCCCTGGCTCATTATTTGCATCATCATTAGCCACAGGTGAAATCCCAGAAGACTGGAGGGTAGCGAATGTTGTGCCCTTATTCAAGACGGGTTGCAAAGAAAATCCTTGGAATTATGGACCAGTAAGTTTAACATTTGTGGTAGATAAGTTACTTGAGAAGATTCTGAGGGATAAGATATACATGCATTTAGAAAGACAGGGTTTGATTAGGAGTAGTCAGCATGGTTTCGTGCATGGGAGATCATACCACGCAAATTTATTAGAATTCTTTGATTAAGTGACCAGGAAGGTTGATGAGGGCAGGGCAGTAGACGTAGTCTTATATGGATTTCAGTAAGGCCTTTGATAAGGTTTTACATGGTAGCCTGCTCTGGAAGGTTAGATCGCATGGAATCCAGGGAGAGCTGGAAAATTGGATACGCTATTAGCTTGATGGTAGGAAGCAGAGGGTAATAGTGGAAGGATGCTTGTCAGACTGGAGGCCTGTGATTAGTGTGCCTCAGGGGTCAGTGCTGGGCCCATTGCTGTTTGTTATCTATATCAATGATTTGGATAAGAATGTACAAGGCATGATTAGTAAGTTTGCGGATGACACTAAAACAGGCGGTATCATGGACAGTAAGGATCATTATCAGAAATTGCAGCAAGATCTTGATCAGCTGGGGAAGTGGGCCGAGAAATGGCAAATGGAGTTTAATATAGATAAGTGCGAGGTGTTGCATTTTGGAAAGTCAAATTAATGTAGGAGTTTCATGGTGAATGTTAGGACCTTAAGGAATGTAGTGAAATGGAGGGACCTTGAAGTTCAGGTCGCAGTTCTCTGAAAGTGGAGTCACAGGCAGACAGGGCAGTGAAGAAGGTTTTTGGCACACTGGCCTTCATCAGTCAGGGCATTGAGTATAGAAGTTGGGAAGTTATGTTGCAGTTGTGCAGGATGTTGGTGAGGCCACACATAGAATATTGTGTTCAGTTTTGGTCACCTTGTATAGGAAGGATGTTATTAAACTGGAAAGAGTGCAGAAGGAATTTACAAGGATATTGCCAGGACTGGAGGGCCAAGTTTACCTAATATCTTTTCATAGGACAATCCAGGAGCAAGACTGGTGAACCTTCATTGCACTCCTTCTATGGCAATAATAACTTTCCTGACATATGGAGACCTGAAATAACGTCACAGAGCCTGGTATCCCATCACCAAGCCATCTTTTATTTACATGTGGAAAGTCCTTTACACTGATCCAGCTCTCTCAGTGTGGCAGGATGTCTGACACTCTTGTTTATATCTGTCAGCCACGTAGAAGTAGAACAAACTTGGACATTTTTCTTTCGAGCATAGGAGACTGACGGGTGGATTTTATAGAAAGATATAAGATCATGAGAGGCATGGATAGGGTGAAGGCAGTCAGTCTTTTTCCCAGGGTTGAGGAATCGAGGACTACAGGGCGTCAGTTTAAGAAGGGAAAGAATACATGGGAACCTGAAGGGCTACATTTTTACACAGAGGGTGGTACGCATATGGAATGAGCTGCCAGTGGAAGTGGTTGAGGTGGGTACATTAACAACATTTAAAAGGCATTTGGATGAATACGTGGATAGGAAAGGTTTAGAAGGAAATGGGCAAAGTGCAGGGAGATGGGGTGAGCGTGGACGGACATTTTGGTCAGCATGGACCAGTTTGGGCTGAAGGGCCTGATCTCCGTGCTGTAGGGCTGTATGACTCTTTGACTCTATGAAGGAGCAGATAACGTTTGGAAAATACAGAAATGTAATTAGCACCAAACTTGTCCAAACAGATTGAGAAATAGTTCTGGGGCTGTGTAGGCACGTGACAGAGTATGCATTGATCACAATGCAGCTCCCTGTGAGGGAAGTGGAGAGGTGCAGGAAGGGAAGGGCAAAGATAACCAGGAGCTGTTTCATCATGAAAGCTGTGAGGCAGAGACTGACGCAGATGCTGGATTGCGCGTAATATTCGATTGTTATGGTTGGTCAATTGGAAGCAGGTGTACACTTGTGGCCAGATTTGCAGATGCCAGCAGGGTTGGAATATTGTGAGGGCATGTGACCTGAAGCTATGGGAAATGTCTGCAATCATCAAAGTGGAGGAAGAGTGAGAGAGAGAGAGGGAATGGCAACCCTTCACCTATCAGGGATCCCATAGAATGTTTAACAGGCTGATGAGGTCAAATTGGCTGGTTCACATTAATGCACAGCTGATGGGTTGGTTGTAAGGAACTCTGAAAGTTTCCTTTTACTCCTTCGAAACTTATTTCCTGGAGCAACTTGTTTCCGTGCTGACCATCATAGTTTTATTTAACCCGCGTGGTCACTTTCCTTCCTGGTCCTGCTGCTCACCCAGCTGACTGCTGCTATATTCACTAAGACAGCTTACAGGCTACATCACCGCTAAGGGGGAGCTGAGCTCCTCTTCTATCAATTAGTGCATTTCCATTTAAACATAGTGTCATGAGAGTGAGGTGGATGAGAGGGAAGAATGGGGCCCGGAATTCATCTGGGAGTGGGATTTCTGATTCGACTTTATTACCCGAGCCCTTGGTTAAAAGGAATCAAGACATTTTTCAATCTCATAACAACAAAGTTTGAGATTAGTGTTAATAATTTGGTAGGACAAGATTTTATGAAATCAAATTTCCAGAGGGCTTGAAGACAAATCTCTGCAGTCCAGATTTTCAGTGCCCTGAGGCTGCCATATAAAGATACCGTGGGTGGGTAAGGACAGAATCTACAGAGGAAGTCTGTGATGCTAAGTCACATTCCTATATTATGAAACAATCTAGTTGAGGATAATACATCATAGGAACACTTCCTGCCAGTCGCACTCTAACACAGGAATAACTGTTCACCCCGGGGGATCATTTAAAAGGCCAGTTTCCGACTGCAAACCTGATATCAGAAACAGGTCACTTCTTTGTTTCTGTAGCAGATCACAAACCTGCCGAGAGACAAAGAAGAATGAATACACCTTCCACAGCTACATCATCGGGTGTAGTACACAAGTCAATAAGTCTAGGCATTATTAGAAATTCAATTTCTAATAAAGAATTATTTGCAGGCAGTGCCTTTGTCATTGTAGCTTCGGCTTGGCAATAGCAGCCACAATCTATCACAATGACTGCAGTTATTGACAGAAGAGCAGGGATAATTAGGGTATCATGCTCACAGTCTGAACTTAGAATAAGCTAAAGCATTAGAAAAGAGACTGGGCCTTGAATTTCATCGGAATTTCTACCAGTGTGTCACCTTTGCCACAAGTAGGTTGGAATCTCATTAATGCAGTAAGTAAGGTTTTATTGGACCTCTGCCAAGGTTACAGGTTATCTGAGGAAATTCATTGGTAATAATATACAGTTCTCCTGTATGACCACTGAGGTATAGTCAGGACAATGCTGTTTGCCCAGCGTGTGGGGGTGGGCAACTTTGATAGTGACTAAACTCTGTCCCCACCAGCGAGAAAGCCCACCAGAACAAGTGCCAATCAGACACAAGTGTTGGGCTCCTAGTGGGCTCCTGGTGCTATCAAATGTCACACCAGGAAAGGGGCCACCAATGATGAAGTTGCTGGCCAATCAGAAGCCTGCAGCCACCGGGAGCTGCTGAGAGTCAGGAGATCTGTAGGCTGTACAGCTATGAGGCCAGGACTGGCAGAAAGGTGAGTGATGTTTTAGGGAGGAGTCACTGAGTACAGAGTGCAAGGAGAAGGGAGGGAGTCAAGGGGGTCAGAGACAAGGACAGGGGAATAGGTTTCAGTGACCACACCTTGTCCACAACCATTCCCCGACATTGCCCACAGATTGAGGCAAATGGTAGGTCACCCGTGGGCATTCCTGCCCATGTTGGTGAGCAGGCCTAAAAGGGGAGGGTATTCTCCACCACCAACCAACCTCATTATTTGCCCTTCCCACCATCTGGCCCACAGCGAGGCCAAAAGCTGCCCTGTTAGTTTGTTTCAATCTCACTTTTATTACCGTTTGGCTGTTACAGTACCAGGTCAGAACATCAAAATATGACATCAAAATATCCCAAAATGTATTTCTTTTAAAAGAGGGTTGATATAGCCAGAAATTGCAGTGGGTGTAAATTAATGGCTATCTAAAAATAGAGACCAAGTAATGTAACACTAAAAGTGTCAAAGAAACTTCAAACAGACTGGACTGTGGTTTCTTGGGACTACAAAGTGTGACAATGCTGTTACTTTAGGAGGTTATTTTGTCCTGGATATGTTTTTTTGAAGAAAGGTTGTAAGGCAGAGGCGCATAGCTGGCTACTTAATACTGTTGCAAAACAACAAACCAGCTCGGCGAGCCAATCAATCTCAACACCCACAACCCGAGCTACAGATCTACTCCAAAACCTTAAATACTGCTTGTGTAAACAGCTTGGGAGCCCTCGGGATTTTTATTAAAAGCCTGAAAGGGTGTGGCCAGCTGTCACAGAACAGGATTTCTGAGAAGCTTTTCAGGTCTCAAAAGAGTTGGAAGCTAAAACTTCTTCAGCCAGAGAGTGGCGAATCTATGGAATTCACTGCCACAAATGGCTGTGGAGGCAGGTCGTTGAGTATGTTTAAGATGGAGATAGATAGGTTCTCGATTGTCAAGGGGATCAAGGGTTACAGGGAGAAAGCGGGAGAATGTGGTTGAGAAACTTATCAGCCATGATTGAATGGCAGAGAAGACTTAATGGGCTGAATGGCCATTTTATGTTCCTACGTTTTATGGTCTTATGAATGTCTCCTGGCTACTACTCTGTCTGAATTTTCTCTTGATGTATTTTTCCTCCTGGATCGGAGAATTGCATGTGAGAATCTGTCAAGGGGTGTGTTTATTTGATGTTACTATATTGGAAGAGTTAATTAGTAGTAGTTACTATATCTATTATTCTGGTAAGTTTCCAATAGAGTTAAGTTATTCTAAATTCCTCTATCTTTGGTTGTATTTTAACTACAGTGTTTAAATGAATTGTGTTTTGCTTAACATTGAGTGGTTTGACCAGTCGTATCACAGCTGGAACAAACACTTTACATTTGTCTTTAAAATAAAAAAAGTTAGCGTCTAGGCTACCTTCTTAAAATAATTTGACAGGGTCTGATCTGGTCCATGATAAAAGATGACTAGGTGCTGGTGATTCCGGCTCAACATTAAGCCACCCCTGTGGATTATGTCCTAAAATTCAGACACGTTTAATGTATATCCTTGGAAGAAGACACAAGGCCATGGGTTGAAAAATCAGTTTCAGCTCTGTTGGAGTGGACTAGTGGGACTGAATGCTGTTATGTGCTTGGGTTTGAGTATTAACAGTGTCTGAAAGTGATAGTTGAAGAACTATCCCCTGGTTACCCCTGTGTTATAGGTAAAGATCTCCTCCATCTCTAATGTGCTGCAAACAAATTTTAAAAATAAATAGGACAAAGGAAAATCATTCAGCCTACAAAACCAAGAATCTCACAAAAACAACTGCTCAATGGTGAATGCTACCAGTGACCTCTTCTGCAACAGCTGCACCATTCAACTATCTGTTCTTCCCAAACAGTTCCGGCACTGCTCCATCGCATGTTTTTGTTTAACTTTTGTCTTTTTAGACTCTCCTCTTATTTCGAATCTGTGTGTATGTTGCACTAGGAATTGAAGAAAGCCTGGTCAAAGTTCATTTGGGTCTGGGAGAAGAGGAGGGATCATTTTGAAATGAGCCTTGCTACAACCAGCCAAGGGGCTAGCAGAATACAGAAGGGTATCCAGCAATGTTCCCTCTAACTTTTTTTTGGTGTGCTGACCTCCAAACAACGACCTTTGAATAGAGAGGTCAGTGCATGGGCACGTCGATGAGGCCAATTGGCTTGCACAGAACCTCGGAGCAACCTCAAATTGGTGAAAAGCTGAGAGATATCACTGATGGACAGTTCATTCCTCCTCACCTCATTTAGGGTAGCCCATCTGTAACTATAATGAGCTGTGGAATTTCGCCCTAGGGTCTGGTTGTAACAGTGGCCTAGCTCCCAGAAGCATTGAACGAAACTGGAAGAATAAGCAAACTCTCAAATAATATCAAAAGAAAGCAAGTGGAGTTTTTTGAACATGCCAAATGTGCAGAAGAATTTGACTCACCACCAATTGGATTAACGACTAAAGTTCAAGAGAGTAACAGTGACTGACGCAGCTATACAACATTAAAGACTGGCTTAACCAGTACTCCAACAGTGAAGCCATCTTTGGATGCTAATTGAAAATTACTGTTGAAAGAATATGGCACTTACACCATTCACCAAGACACTTAAACAGTAACATTCCAGCATGGATTGTAATGTTCCTTTTGTGGACAATACATGGTGATTGAAGGACGCTGAAAATCTACAGTCAGTTCAAAGTTGAGACTGTTTTTTCTTTGGACAGCAGCAGGCTAAGAGGTAATTTGATTGAAGTTTTTAAAATCAGAAGAAGTCTAGGCAGAGTAGATACGGAGAAACTGTTCCTGCTCATAAGAGGATCAAAAATGAGAGGGTACAGATTTAAAGTGATTTGCAAAAGAAGTAAATGTGATGTGAGAAAATCATTTTTGTACACAGCGAATAGTTAGGATTGAGAATGCACTGCCTGGAAGAGTAGTCAAGGCAGATTCAATCAAGGCAGTTAAGGGGCCATTGGATGATTATTTAAATAGAAATAATGTGCAGAGAGTTGGTTGAGACATGATGGACCAAATGGCTTCATTCTACACCACAATGATTCTGTGAGTTCAGTCCAAGTACTAAACAGGTATGAGTGATCCAGATAGACAATCTGCTTCAGGATGCACTGCCAGGTCAGGAAGAGCCTAAGGGTGTTGGTAACTGTATATACTTCAGCACGAAACCAGTTGAAACTAAAGGAAGTTAATATCTGAATTGGGAAAGTCAAGTGTTGCATTTTAGATTCTTTAAAAAACCTATCAGTAAACACAATTTTCTGTTTGTTAAATTACAAGGAAAATTAAGTGAATAGCGTTTAGAATAATCACTTTAAATACCATTAAATCATATTAAAATATGATTTTCTAATTATTCACACTATCTCCTACGTATTATGATCTAGTCTAATTTTAAAGCATTTCAAGTCCATGCTGGCTCATCATTTTATTTCTTAATCTCGTCTTGAACTTCTCTAGGGATGGGTTATGGTTATGTTTCAAACACATGAAGAAGTGGTTAATTGATTGAAATGTGAGCAATCACTTCAGGGAAACCTGGGGCTAGTCTGGGAAATCCCGAACACAGAAGAATCATTACAGTTTCAGGAAAGATGGGAGAGCAGTTTGTGCAGAAAATATTCTCTGACAATACAGTCTTCTCTAAAATGCTTCCAAATACTCAAAATGTAGCAGAGAGGAAACTTAACAGCTCAATATTTAAAAGACGAAAAGAAATAAAACCTGTAATAGTCAGCAAAGTAATGAACAAAAGGATGAATGTCTCTTCCATTCTGTTACACTTGGGCTGGGTGCAGGCCTAGAAATTGATTTAGCACTGAGGAAACCTATAGAAGTTTGCATTTGAATCTGTGCTTCAACCTCTGTCTCAGTGCCTCTTGGTGCGTTAGATTTGCACAGTCCAATCTGGTGTACTGTTGTCTTTGGAATCCAGTTGGATTCCAGCCTTAAAGAATCTAATATGACCTGTTCCTCACAGCTTTAACAGCATGAAACAGCAAGGCTTCAACTTTAGTAGAGATTGTATTGAATGGAAGGTTCATTTTATGCTCATTAGCAATGTAATCACATATTAGGTGTACATGGGGCACCAGTCAAAACTTAGTAAACTCCTTGGTAATGCTTCCCATTCTGTTTCAAGAACAGCCTCAAGGCTCTCAATGTAAGGCAGGTTCATCTTCTTCTGATGGTGACCCCTGCCAAACCCACTTGTTCATTTTATCTTTGGGTAGGCAGTTTATTTGCCCCAGACCATTAAGAATCATCTGCACAATGTGGAGTGGAGTCATGTAATGACCTTGCCGAGTATATGTGACTGATTCCCTTCCCTGACAGACGATAGATATTTCTAAGTCATTGCTTTCCTGTTACTAAGCCACAAATTAGCCGATTTCAGAACGTACTATGGTGAGATTTGAACTCAAAACCTCTTGTCTCACAAAGATGAGATTACTGCGCTCTAACACAATCATTGTTTTCCACTTACTTTTGCATGAGTGAAACATCTTGCCACCATCTTTCAGGGCAGTTCTCGTAGTTTTGGTTAGCTTCTGAACAGCCTTTTCATTGTAGCAGAAGATCACCTTTTTCTCAGCAAACCTGGATTTCCTGCCTCAATAGCCAATGTTTTCTTCTCATCTACACCTGCAGACGTATGGGCAACCTGTTCTACTGTCCAGCAGATCATGTACTGAAGTGTTTCAGTAACGGAGTGCCCGTTCATGTGCCCAGGTAGGTAATCAGACTGGCATCTCTCTTCCCTAGTGGACTGGACAGATGTAACAAGGAGACTGCCCGCCCTGTATTATCATGTGCAAGTACTGTGGTACTCCTCACAGCACACCTACAGGGAGAAGGAAATGCTAGCACTGACCCTTGAGGAACAGAGTTACCCAAAATGACATTTATGTTGTTTTTGACATGTAGTTGAATAAAGTGCTACTGAAGCAAGTATGTTGAGTTTGCATCTTTTGATTGAATCTGACAAGTAGTCTGTTTTACTTGAATTCAATGACCAGTTAGGACCGAGGGCCTGTTGCTGTTCTCTCTGCACATGTGTTGTTGACTGTCATGTTTTTGGAAATGAATACAAAACGTCAGAATTACTTTGGTCTCAAGCGACACACAGTTAAACCCAGTTGTTGGTCTGACAGCTGTAATGGGTGTGATGACAGAGCATCTGGTAACTCAGTTCAGCAAAACAAGTTTCTATGGGACAAATTGTATGCAAGGCAGTAAGTGAGGGAACACTTTCATATGGAGTGTAATGGGAACCGTGCCATCATTTGTCATTGACATAAACAATGTTAGCATTTGTTTTCATAGAACGAGAGGAACCAAATGGTTACTTTTTATTTCAAAAATATACTTTATTCATAGAATCCCTACTGTGTGGAAGTAGGCCATTTGGCCCATTGCATCTACACAGACCCTCTGAAGACATTCCACCCAGTCTCACACTATCCCTGTATTCCTGCATTTCCCGTGGCTAATCTACCTAGCCTGCACATCCCTGAACACTGTGGGGCAGTTTAGCACTGCCAATCTACCCTAACCTGCATGCCTTTGGACTGTGGGAGGTAACTGGAGCACCCAGAGGAAACCCACGCAGATACGGGGAGAATGTGCAAACTCCACACAGACACCTGAGGTTGGAATTGAACCTCTGGGTCCCTGGCGCTGTGAGGCAGCAGTGCTAACCACTGAGCCGCTGTGCCACCCAAAATTCATTTTATATACACACACAGTCACTAAAGCAGTTGGGTTCTATACAGTCTTTGCAAATGGAGAAACAAACAGAGAAGCCAGCGATTAGTAAATGCAGGGCTGACGTGGGGTTTTCAGCTTTTACCTGCCATGTTGAGGTCAGTACTCTATTTTTAACTCTGCCTAATTCACACAGAGTGATTGTTTTAATATTGACAGCCCTGGCACTTTGCTATTGACCCTGCATTATCCTTCTAGGGGCCCTGCACTGCCATGTGTCCAATTGGGCTCTTTTCTCTCCTTGATGTCTTTTAGCGCCTCCTCCACAGCTGCAACAGGAAACCTAGGAGCTCGTTCCTCTCCTGCAAATGTGCCAAATATTTCAAAACAGGACTCACTGCTGAATTTCCAAAGGCCTGTCCCTTTAAATCCTATTGCAGAACTTGTCTTTCCACTCCACAGCAGGTGAAATTGGAATCAGAGGCATTCCCAAATCAGCAGCACACGACAAATATTTTAATTAGGATTGTCCTGGGAATAATTGTGGAGTCAGCAGCATATTTGCCAGATTTATATTTGGTTGATGTGAATTGCATTTCATCTGTCTTCTGCTGGGGATTGTACTCAAGTGGAAAATCTAGGCTCACACTTCAGACAAATGGAGACTTGACTCATGATGCAGACAGCACGGGTGATGGAACTATCATTTGGCATGAGTCACCTTCTTCAGAGAGAAAGGGTAAATCAACCTGTTTGAACTGAAAACAGGTATTGTTAGTTTGTTAATGCATCCACCCAAATATCTTATCAAAATATCTTTATGCCTTTGGTTTCTGAACATCGCTGTGAATACAGTAGATGTCTCATCATTAAATTAAACATTTTTGCATCTTACACATTGATGGGAAAATCTATGATGCATATGATTAGAATTTGGCCTAACACATTAACATTCAGTGCTTGAATCATGAATGCATTTGTTTGAAGTTAATCATATGTTAGTTATGTGGTGCTTGCCATTGATGTTAAAGTCATCAAAATGTCTTCTTTCCTAAAGAACTCAGCTGAAAATTCCCAAGACTGTGGTAACTTCACAGAACATTTGTTTATTTGTCCCTGTAGAGTAGGTTTCAGACTGAAATATTTTAACAGGTGAGTGCATGAACTATCATAACAGCTTTTGGTGTCTGCTATGCTCCAATGACGCACTCATTTCTGTTCCCATGGTTCAGCAACTGGGCTAGATTCTGTAGTAAGATTAATTATCATTTTTAACAGTCCAAAATTGGTCATTCTGAATGCTAGCTTATGAAATATTGGATGTAAAATCAGGCCCACTCTACCACAAGGGCACAATTTCTTTTTCCTAATTTTCCTCTGTAGTCTCTACTTAGGTGACAGTTTACACACAGGGATAAAGGGACAATATGCCTGTGCAATTCAGTGCTAAGGATCATTGGAATAGTAATAGGACATATTGCTGTACCCATCCCCAGGCAAGTGGGGAGTATTCCATCGCAGTCCTGACTTGTGTTTTGTAGATGCTGACATGCTAAGTCGGGGGTAAGTTCCTTGCCATAGAATTCCCAGGTTCTGTCCTGCTCTTGGAACTGCAGTATTTATAGATATTTTTAAACAACCTGTTCAGAGATGTTATGACACAGCTTTGGAGCAGATGTGACTTGAACCCAAACCTTCCGGCTCAAAGTAGGGACACTACCACAGCACCACAAGAGTCCCTGCCACATTTAAATGCCTCGTCCAGGACAGTTTCTGGTCAATGGTACCCTCACAATGATGAAAGGATTGGGTTCAGTGATTATAATTCAGTGGAAGATGAATAGCTTTTGTCTTGTTGGAGATGGTCATTGCTTGAAAGTTGCATGGCATAGATATTGCTTTGCCACTTACCAGCCCAAGCCATCATGTGGTCAAGGTCTTGTTGCATTTGGACATGGGCTGTTTCAAATATGAGGAGTCATGAATCAGACTGAACATTGAGCATTCATTAGTGAACATCTCCATTTCTCACCTTATGATGGAGGGAAGGTCATTGATGAAGTAGCTGAAGATGGTTGGGCCTTACCCTACCATGAGGAACACCTGCAGAGATGCCCTGGAGCTGAGATGACTGAGTTCCAACAACCACAACCATCTTCTTGTGCTACGTAGGATTCAGAGTTGCCTTCCGGGTTCCCCTTGGCTCCAGTTTTTCATGGTAAAATGCAGCCACAGGAACACAGAAACACAGGAACAGGTGTAGACCATTTAGCCTCTCAAGCCTTAATGTCAAAGGCAGTCACTCTCACCTCATTGATTTCAGCTCTTTTGTTCGGTATTTGAAATAAGGCTATAATGAAGTCAGGAACTGTGTGGCCCTGGCAGAATCCAAACTAAGTGTCAGTGAGCAGGTTATTACTCAGCAAGTGCTGCTTGATACCACTTTTGGTGATCCTTTCCATTACTATACTGATGATCAAAAATTGACTGATGGGGTAGTAATTGGTCTAGTTGAATTTGACCAGCTTATTTGTATCCAGACATACCTGGTCAATTTTCCATATCCTTGGACAGATAGCAATGTTGTAGCTTACTATGATGTGGAGATGCCAGTGTTGGATTGGGGTTGACAAAGTCAGAAGTCACACAACACCCGATGAAGGAGCAGTGCTCCAAAAGCTTGTGATTTCAAATAAACCTGTTGAAGTATAACCTAGTGTCGTGTAACTTCTGACTTGGTAGCTGTACCAGACAGCTTAGCTAGGGACAAAGCCAATTCTGGAGCACAATTCTTCAGTACAATTGCTAGAATGTTGTCAGGCCTCACAATGGGTCATGGCTTCAACTCTAGTCACCCAATTATCCTCCATATCCCTTAATGGCCTTACTTAACCATCTGGGAACCAAACTTTCAATAAGCAATAGGCATTAAATTAACTTCGGAACAACATTGTGAGCCGAAGGGCCCATTTGTGTGCTGTACAGTACCATGTTCGATGCTTTAATTTCTTAGTTCACTCAGTTCATATATTGAGATTATGCTCACTTGTTCTGGATTCTCCCATTAAAAGAAATAGTTTTGCTCTGTATACCCTATTGAATATTGAATTTTAGACACTGTGGGTGCGAAGAATCTGGTAATAGAGACATAGGAAGTCCAATGACTTCACACAGTGGTAGTGATCAGGGAACGCACCTTCACATGACATTTCTCACTGAACGCCCTACTAGTTCTACACACCACTCAAGGCACCAACCTGCATTCAATCACCAAGCAGCGCTGTGGACACATAAGCTAACATCCAGATAGTTCACCTTACCCTCACACATATTCCACTGCTGCTAGTTTCACACCCAGGCTCTACTGTTTCCACACGAATCCAGCTACACAGCTGTCAATGCTGCCCAAACACAATGAAACTCACTTCATGGCATTCTTCCCTCTTTCGTATAAGACAAGTGTGAGTCAATGGGAAGAAGCATTGCTGAATTGGCAAGGAACAAAGATGCTTGCACCCTGGGTGTTGTTGACTCCATATAATAGGACAGATTACCATATCACAGAGAATTTGAGGATGATAGTACGAACCTATTTTATGTCCTTTCTCACCTCCCAGATCTTACAGTCTGGCTTGGTGAGCAGATTACTGATGGAGTCAACTTTGACGTCTGAGAGGACAAAGAAACAGGACTCAATGATTTGATTTGATATTGATTTTGTTGTCAACGTTAACTCAAGTACAAAAGTACAGTAATACAGTGAAAAGTGTATAATGTCACCACACAAGGGGCCATCTTAGGTACAGAAGTACCTAAGTACAAAATCTTAAGAGCAAGATAGAAAGAAAGAGCAAAGTTAAAAGTTAAACATTGCAGGGACAGTAGTACAGTGACACCTTCTTAGTTTTAAGTAGAAAATAAAGAAAGTTGAAAGTTCAAACATTACGGGCTTTCTTAAGTGCTTAATCACGGTGGGACTGCACTTTGAGGAACTGCAACAAGACCAGAAGTCAACGCTGAGGCCCTGCCAGGCCAAGCGAGGGCCACGCCGGGCTGAGAGACCGCCATGCCATGCCAAGAGACTGCCATGCCGTGCCCAGACACTACCACACTGGGCTGAGGGACCACCAGACTGGGCCGAAAGACCGTCACACCGGGCCGAGAGACCGCCACACCGGGCCGAGAGAGCGCCACACCGGGACGAGAGACTACCACACTGGGCTAAGAGACCACCATACCGGACCGAGAGTCTACCACACCGGGCCGAGAGACCCCCCACACCAGGCCAAGAGACCGCCAAGACGGGCCGACAGACCCCCTCACTGGGCCGAGAGACCGTAACACTGGGCCAAGAGACCATAACACCAGGCCGAGAGACCGTCACACCGGGCCGAGAGACCCCCACACCGGGCCGAGAGACCACCAAGTCGTGCTGAGGGACTGCCACACCGGGCCGGGAGACCCCCACGCTGGGCTGA
>NC_063335.1:32477536-32553145 GCF_021869965.1 Rhincodon typus
CTGAGAGACCGTCACACTGGGCCAAGAGACCGTCACACCGGGCCGAGGGGCCACCACGCTGGGCTGAGAGACCGTCACACCAGGCCGAGAGACCCCCACACCGGGCCGAGAGACCCCCACACCGGGCCAAGAGACCGTCACACCGGGCCGAGAGACCGTCACACCGGACCGAGGGGCCACCGTGCCGGGCTTAGAGACCCCCACGCCGGGCCATTGAGAGATCACAATGGCTTGATTGAGAGCCGCCATTGACTCAACGGGAGAACTCACATTTCTCTGTGCTAAATGATTCGATAAACAACGTAGGATAAATAATTTCAAAATAATATCCGTGGTCTGTTTATCCTGTTGAAAAGCACTTAACTGTAATGTCACTGGCAATGATTTTGTAATTTGTGACTGTAGGAAGGTATCCCTAATTGTAAAGGAGTAATGGGTCTCAGTGGGACCATTTATTGAAATGTAATCATTATTTTCGTTTTGCAACATTAATTGCTGATAGTCGGTGCCACTGTAAACATGACTTCTTTAACAAACAACATTTCAATGTGTATTAGAAAACACACAGATAGAGGGGAATGAGAAGACAAAATAATCCTTCATTTAATTAAATAATCCGTCACTGTATCCCAGCCCCTACCCCACACTCCAGGTCTTGTTGTCACATAGCCTACCATTACACACCCCCTGTTGTTAGTCACTAACAGTCCCCATTAACAGCTATTCACCCTCCTAGCCAGATCGTTATCAACTCTTTTAGCTGTCCAACAGTTCTTCCCTCTCTTTGGGCTCCATCCTATTGTTTACTCCCTACCCCACCCCCGTCCCTATTTTCTGCATTTAAACTGATGTTTTCCCAGCTACCATCAGTTCTGAGGAAGGGTCACCGGACCCGAAACGTTAACTCTGTTTTCTCCTTCACAGATGCTGCCAGACCTGCTGAGCTTTTCCAGCAACTTCTGTTTTTGTTTCTGATTACAGCATCCGCAGTTCTTTCGGTTTTTATAATTCTTCACTTGTTGATTTGTTTATTTACATTTCAAATGGAAGATTAAGTAATGATCCAAATATTGCCTTGTTCTGTCAAATGGAAAAATGCAGCCCAGTTTAGGTAGGCTGTATAGCTAATCACAGCATCCTTGAAAATAGGAGCCAAGAAACAATCAGAAGTGCAAGCCCAAATAAGAAAGACATTTCCATTCACGTTGCACTTTCCTGATCTTGGGATGCTTTTAAATTGTTGTCATTCTCACAATGTAGGAGTAGGTTGGCACCCATCATGGGTGGCACAGTAGCTGGTTAGCACTGCTGCCTCACAGCACCAGGGACCAGGGTTTGATTCCACCCTTGGGTGACTGTCTGTGTGGAGTTTGCACATTCTCCCTATGTCTGTGTGGGTTTCCTCCGGGTGCTCCGGTTTCCTCCCACAGTCCAAAGCTGTGTAGGCTAGATGGATTGGCCATGCTAAATTGCCCATAGTGTTTAGGTTAGGTGGGTTAGACATGGGGAAATGCAGGGGTAAGGGAATGAGTCTGAGTGGGATGCTCTTTGGAGGGGCAGTGTGGACTAATTGGGCTGAATGGCCTGTTTCCACACTATAGGGATTTTATGATATTAGTGAGCTCGGGGTAAAACATGTCACCATAACGAGTGTGTACCCTAAGGGCAGCAAATCTAGCAGGCTGATTCGCTTGAAGGGTACTCTAATAGAATGAGGGAAAACATCAGGAGGAAAGGAAAGCTGCTCAGCAATATTTTTTTCAAGATCTGAAGCAACACAGAGGCTAAACATTTGGTGATGTGGTGGAATGAAAACAACGTCTCTCTCGGCAAAACTAAAGAACTGATCATTGACTTCAGAAAGAAAGGAGGAGAACACACCCCCATCTACATCAACAGAACTCAGGCTGAGAGGGTGGAGAGCGTCAAGTTCTTTGGAATGATGATAACCGACAACCTGTCCTAGACTTCCCACGTAGATGCAACAGTCAAGAAGGCACAACAACGCCTCTTCTTCCTCAGGTGACTCAGGAAATTTGGCATGCCCTTAAGGTCCCTCACCAGCTTTTACAGATACCATTGAGGGCAAACTGTCTGGGTGCATAACGGCCTGGTATGGCAACTTCTCACGTGATGAAGGGGCAGCGCTATGAAAGCTTGTGATTTCAAGTAAACTTATTGGATGCTTTCCCTGGTGTCATGTGACTTCTGACTTCGCTCATTCCATTCCAACACCGGCACCTCCACATCATGAAGTGCAAACAGGTTGATGGGGGGAAATATTTGTGCACAGTGTTTATAAGAACATAAGACGTAGGAGCAGAAATAGGCCATTCAGCCCATCGAGTGCCCATTCAATGAGATCATGATTGATCTATTCATCCTCAACTCCACTTCCCTGCTGTTTCCGTAACCCTTGGTTCTCTGATTTAAAAATCTGTCCATCTCAGTCTTGAATGTATGTAATGACCGAGCCTCGCCCCTCTCTGCTAGAGAAGTCCGCAGGTTCACTACCATCCAAGTGAAGAAATTCCTCCTTATCTGTATATTAAACGTGTGACCCCTTATCCCGAGATTATGCCCTCTGGCCCTAGACGTCCCGACAAGGGAAGTCTTTAAGAGAGTGATTGAGGAAATGGAAAGAATGTTAAAAAGTGCATGGCCTGTGCTGTCTCATTAGCAATGCTGTGAAATAGCCTTTAGTCCATGTCAATCTCAGCACATCCGTTCTATTTAATCTGATACACAATTTTAAATTCACTGACTGTATTGCCCACCAAAGAAACATAGAATTGCAGTTAAACATTCACATACATATCTGACACAGATTAATCCCTTTAATAGCCTTTTATATTCATGCTCTCCTTTCTTCTCTGTGCCTGGTGGCACATGAGGCAGCCCATTTTTTTCCACATCCAGCAGATAGTGCTCTGGGTTGTTTCCATAACAAAGGCCTTTTTTATGTGGATAGCTCATTAGTCTGACTCACCACTCTCTATCAGGCAGAGCAGCCTATACACTGGCTGGGGGGAGGGACACCACTGCACTTCTATTGGATACAAGTACCCTGCTGGAATTCAACAGAGTATTTAGAGACTAGAACTCTTGTCTTTGTTTGCTTGGGCTGTGTGGAGTGGGGCTTTGAACCCATCTTTATCTCAGAAATGTGAATACTGCGACTCACTCTTTAGCACATTGTAGCATTTAATGACAGATTAAATAGATACTTCCACAACAGATATCATAAAGTACATGCTATGATTTGTTATTCCTATCTTCAAATAACAACAAACAAAATCAAAAGTTCACCATCTTCCTAATTTCCTCAACACAGACAAATGTACAGTATTGTGCCTACGTCCTTTATATGGGTCATTAAAGCCCAGATTAGTTTACAAGTTTCTTAAAATTGCAGTCAAAGTATTCAACAATTCAGGCTATAAACAAAGCGAACAACATGTCAAAAGAAATTGACAAAATGAGTGACCTTACCATCTGTAAGATCTTAGGCGATGGGTCCAGTAGCACCATGTAGAGTCTATTTTTATCGAGGCCAGGGAGAGTTGAGGTTTCTTTACAGGGCTGGTTGGAGTGTTCCTGATTATCTTCCCAGGCCTCTCCTGGCTATGATCCTGTCTGTTGCCCAGCTTTCACTGGGGGTCCTGCACTGACCAATACAGCCATTATCCAGAGGTTCAGAACAGTGTCAACCAGACCTTGAAAAGTACATATTAATGAGATAATTACCTTTCTAGGTGTTGGAAAAGTGGGGGGAGCATGAAAGTGCCAGGGATGCAGCAGGTAATTCCCAACCATCAGTAGCCCTTTTCCAAGGCGAATGGGTTAAAATTGGACTTTTAAAAACTGTATTTGCTTTAAATGTAGATGTTGGGGATGGTCAATGTTTAAATGTACATTTTCCTGCTCCAGATTGGAAATACAGGCCGTTATAAGTGAATATTTTTGTGTACTGGAACTCTTCAATACGAGAACTTTAATTGGGTCTTTGACTGGCTGTTGTTTCTCATTCTGCATTCGACTTTGTGCATAGCTGTGGAAAATTCTCTTGCTATTCTTCAAAGGGTTAATCTTTGCACACCACATCCGTACAATACAAAACCACGCTTTCAGGCAATCTACATATCAATACCATGCAGAGCCAACAATATGCAGAATGACCATCACACTTGCAGCTGTGTAGTCAGAGCCTATTTACTGTCTGCCAACTATTAATCCCAAACAACAGAAAATGGTCTCATCCATCCGGGATTCTTAGCATTCGATTGATCGGTAACAAAAAGCTTTTTGACAAGTCAGTTAATTTATTTTCACTTTGTTGTGTGGATTGGCTAGAGCTGCGGTAGTTATATCTTACAAACCCCATGCTTCCCTAGATAAACCTAGCCCATGCGTTATGTATTACGTGAGCCGTATAACTTTGCGAGGCTGCCCCTGACACCATCTCCCTCCTCTGCCAAATCAAATTATTCTTGCTGGGATACAGTTCTGCAAAAGCCACCACCTTCCAGTGCCTCAATCAAATGACCTTTATTAATGTGTGAACATGGACAGTGAGCATCAGTTAATTATTCAACCATGGGAGCTTTCCAACCAATGTTTCTCACCCTTGTTATTCAGGCACATGGTTTCTAGCAGCGTTCGCTGGATATTTATCAGGAACAGAAAGGGTTGGTAATTTCTATGTGTCTGTGCTCACTGTTACTGTGGCCAATCATTACTCAGCTGCATTTGAACATGCCCTAACTTGGCATGGAGATCATATTAATGGTTTTGAGAATTAAATGCACTGGGTCTAATGGGAAACTGAGTATAAAACTGTGACTGGGCCTATAAGTGGTTGGAAGGATGGCTTAGCTGAATTACCTTGTGATTAGTTGGTTTGAGGCTGGGACAGGTAAACCTAATCCCGTGATTACAGGCCTCTAACCCAAAGCAAAGTGTTCTGCTGACTGTATACTCAGCAGAGGACCCAGATACCTGTGTGATGCACAGCTAGACTGCCCTTCTTAAAGGGCAACCTCTTAAAGGAAGGGATATTCGTAACACAACATACAAGGAGGCAATAGCCTAGTGGTAATTTGGCTAGATTGTTAATTCAAAGACCCAGGTAATGTTGTGGGTACCTGGGTTCGAATCCAGCAACATCAGATGGTTGAATTTGAATTCAATCAATATCTGGAATTAAGAGTCTAATGATAGCCATGAATCATTGCCGATTATCAGGGAAAGTCCATCTGATTCACTAACGCCCTTTAGGGAAGGAAACTTACATTCTTTCCCTGGTCTGGCCTACGTGTGACTCCAGACCCACAGCAATGTGGTTAACTCTTAACTATCTTCTGGGCAAATAGGGATAGGCAATAATTTCTGGCCTAGCCAGCAACGTCACGATCCTGTGGGTGAATAAAAATCAAACAGCTGCGGGACTGCGTCCAAAAGTCTTTGAGGGCAGGAAGAAGGCTGCCAATCGAGTGGCAGGTCTGAGAGAGGGTCTCCAAGTTCTCTGATGCCATGTTGGAGACCTTAGTCAAGGATGCTGAAAGGAGTGGCAAGCTGTGTTTTGAGAGGAGGAGGAAGGGTCTCGAGGTCAGCTGGAAAAAGACTGTGAGCAGCAGGCCACAATGTCAGGCCTAAGGAGCAGGCTGCAGTTCCAGAAAGAAATTCAGTAACTTCACACGATTTGTCAAGGTCATCTCCCACACTCTGCACCATCCTCTCTGTAGAGTGTGTGGGACTACAGAGCTTCAATCTTATAGTTCAGGACAATTTTCAGGCTTATCTTTTTCTGCTCTATAACTGACAAGTAAAGCTAACTGAGAATACAATAGCAGTGGGGAAGGGTAAAAATAGGCAATTTAGCTCTTTCTATGCTCTTGTATATAGTAGTTAGTACCTTAAAGGGTAAATAAAATTAGGGGATATGGTCTGCCTATCAGGACATAAAGGTCTATGCCTGGGAGGAGCTAGCCTGTGTTCCCATGTAATCTAATTCTATTCGTACATTCTAATGATTTAGGAGCAGGAAAGCTTACTTACTCTTAAATACAGCTGAATATCTCTCAAGAGACAACTAACTCAGATAGTGTCATAGAGTCATACAGCATAGAAACAGACCCTTCAGTCAAACCAATCCATGCTGGACATAAATAGGATGTGTTGTAGCTAGCTACTAAGTACTACATAATAAATAAATTCTGTTGATTAAGACTTAGCCTATCTTCTGTTGAAGACTTTGAGAGGGCATTCTTCCTCATTTGGCATAAAAAAACAGAAGGCTCAGCTTTTTCCAGGTTGTCAGCAATGCGAGCTATGATGAGGTGAGATTTTCGACAAGGTGCACCTTGATCAGTGTGATCAATTGCTACAGTGTGGAAGCAGGCCATTCAGCCTATCGAGTCCACACCGACCCTCCGAAAATATCCCATCCAGACTCTCTCCATCCCTGTAACCCTGCACTTCTCATGGCTAATCCACCTAGTCTGCACATCCTGGACGCTATGGCACTTTAAAAACCAAAAGAACTGCGGATGCTGTAGATCAGGATCAAAAACAAAGTTTGCTGGAAAAGCTCAGCAGGTCTGGCAGCATCTGTGAAGGAGAAAACAGAGTTAATGTTTCGGGTCCGGTGACCCTTCCTCAGAACTGTTGTGGCTTTGACAATTTAGCATGGCCGATCCAGCTAAGCTGTACATCGTTGGACTGTGGGAGGAAACCCGGAGCATCCAGAGGAAACCCACGCAGGCACGGAGAGAATGTGCCACCCCTGATGTCATGATCATCTCACTGCATCTTGTGTGTTTTTCTCAATGGGGTGGTAACTTTCTCCCTCAACAATGGTAAGTTGCCAACTGATGCTCATTATTGCTGTTAACCCCCAACTCACCAGAACTGTCATCTCACTGAACTTGCCACATGGGGATATCCCCCGTCTACTGTTTGCAGAGCAAAGTCAGGAACCACACAGGGCAGCTCCAGACTGATAGTGCTTGTCTGGGTACATAACAGCTGTTTAAAGATGGTGTAGGTGGAAGGGATTCCAGTCGATTCCAGGGTTTCTGGTTAGTGGCGAGTTGCTCTGTGGGTAAGATGGGTTTGGAACTGGTCGTTAATGAGGGATGTTTAGTATGATATAGTAGGAAAACCACAATAAACTCATTGCACATTGCATTTAGCCAAATAACTGTAAGATTCAGCTCTTAGACTAAGAAGAAAGACTGGTGGCAGTGAATCTATCCAAGTTATCCAGATGGTTCTGGTAGAATGTCACATACTGACAGCAAAGATGGGAGTCTGCCATTTTTACCATGTGACTACTGGGACTAGAGCCCTAGTGTAAACCTGATACTGTCCACTAGATATTTCTACTCCCTTTAAATTGGTTACTTATTGTTGGGCCCAGTTTTGGGACAAGCTGTAGAAAATTAATAATCCATTGAATATTACCAGCCTCAGGAAAATGGTTTGGGAGGCAGAAGGGTTCATAAAACAACTAAGAATGGTACTAGGGTGGAAGCCTGACCTTCTAACCTGCTGCAGTGTTTTATTTTTATGAAATTAATAGATGTGGGTGTCACTGGTTAGGCCCGTCCCTGATTGCCCAGAGGGCAATTAAGAGTCAACTACATTGCTGTAGGTCTGGAGTCACATGTAGGCCACACCAGGTAAGGATGGCCATTTTCTTCCCTAAAGGGCATTAGTGAACTAGACGGGTTTTTTGCAATAATTGATATTGGTTACATAGCCATAATTAAATTAGCTTTTTATTCCATATTTTTATTGAATTTAAATTTCACCATTTGCTCTGTGGAATTCAAACAGCTATCCCCAGAACATTTAACCCAGGCTTTGGGATTACTAGCCCTGCCTCCTGTGATATTCCTAATTCAGGAATAGCAGTGATCTTGGTGCCCACTGATCAACAGGTGGCCAACGAATTCGCTCAATGAACCATCGAAGTAACATCTCCTCGTTGCTCTGGCAGTATTTTGGGATGGGCACCTGCCACATCAGGTCAATGTGGAGACCGCCCAGGAGGCCTCCCTGTTTGGGCACTTCACATTCACTCAGAGGACCCCATAGCTTGATGGATGCTCCTGCAGGGTCAATGCCATGGTTAGAGGGTTCACCCCCACAATGGTCAGGACTGGTGCCCAGCCTCAGCACACTAACAACTCCTCATTACTCAGCCTTCAAGGAGGCACCATCATCTTCTCTGTCCTCCCTCAGCAGTGGCAAACACTGTAGTTGGTGCTGCCAAAATGCCAACCTTCTGATGAGGCAATCAGCTCAGGAAGGCAGGCCACAGTCCTCAACTGGGTGGCATTCTCTTAATTAGCCACTATCTGGGGAGGCGATGGCCGAGTGGTATTATCACTAGGCTGTTAATCCAGAGACCCAGGTAATGTTCTGGGGACCTGGGTTTGAATCCTGCCATGGCAGTTGGTGGAATTTGAATCCAATAAAAATATCTGGAATTAAGAGTCTAACAGTGATCATGTGTCAATTGTCAATTGTCAGGAAAAGCGCACCAGGTTCATTAATGCCCCTTAGGGAAGGAAACTGCCATTCTTACCTGCTCTGGCCTACATGTGACTCCAGGCTCACAGTAATTGCCTCTGGGCAACTAGGGATGGGCAATAAATGCTGGCCTAGCCAGTGACACCCTCATCCTGTGGATGAATGAAAAAAGATCTGTGAAATTGCCCGAACTGTGTCATTGTCTGCCCAGGAGGGCAGGACTCATGCATGGTCCTAGTGATTGATCTTAATGCTTACCTTAAAATTCCAGCCAATATTTCTAGTTCTTCAAAGACAATACAAATCTTTCCTCCACAAAGCAGGTCCTGACTGGATGATGAAACTGAACTCTTTCCCCACTCAAACTTTAAACTAAAATTTATGGTAAGTCCTGATGGTGGTTTATCTTTCAGTCTCGAAGCAGTATTAGTCAATTTCAACAATATGTGGGTCTCCCATGAACTGATGTCAAACCAATCCAAAAAAAACTTGCTTCTCCCTATGGGCCAGCTGCCCATTGATGAACACAATCAGAAAATTCGAAATGAGCGCAAACCTGAAAAGCACTTTGTGCCTGTTTGAAACACTAGTTGAACATCTCTCCCACATCATCTGGTTAAAATGTGCTGCATCTGGATCAGTGATTTTCATTCAGTTTCATATGTTAAACATATGGATGAAGCTAAACTATAATCCTGTGGCACGCATAGTTGTCACTGCACACACGGACAAAACTTCTAAAATTACACTAGTTCTGATGAATAAGTTGTATCTTCCTGCAATCACATTGGTATTTGCGTGTCTGTGTGACTGGGTGATTGGGAGATTGAGGGAAAATTTACCGAGAGACACAGACTCAGCGAGAAATAAAGCCACACTTTGAGACCCAGAGAGGAACAAGGGAACGAGAAAGAACCATGTGCACAAGGAAATGGATTGAAATCGGAAAACACCCACAGGGAGCGGGAAAAAGAGGCACAAAGTGCTCATGAAGTTTCTTAGTTAATGAGTTTGTTTAAGTTAGTTTGCTAGGAACAGGAGTAAGCCATTCAGACCACTGAGGCTTCTTTGCCATTCAATGAGACCAAGGTTATTCATTGATCTCAATGCAACTTACCTGCACTAACTCCATATTCTTTAATGTGTTTTTGTCGATTCCTGTCTTGGATATTCTCAATTATCGAGCTTCCACAGCCTTCTGGAGTTGAGAATTTCAAAGATTTACCACCTCTGAGTGCAGCAATTCTTTCTTATCTCAATCTTAAATAACCTACCCCTTATTCTGGAATGATATTCCCTGATTTTAGAGTCACTAGCTAGGGGAAACATCTTATCACCCAGTGAGGATTTTGTCAGTTGCGACTAAATCATGTTTTATTTCGCAAAACTCAGTAATGCTGACTCAGATTCATCAATCTCTCCTTGTAAGACTGTCCCACCATCCCGGATTACTCCGCTGAAGTTCCATTTCATTCCATATATGACAAGAGACTCTATCCTTGGAGGAGGAGAATAAAACCATTGATAACACTCCAGCAACATCCCACCAAGTTTCTATACAACTGCAGTGAGACATGTTTATACTGGGACTCAAATCTGCCTGCAGTGGAGGCCAACATAACAGTTGCCTTCCTGATTGCTTGTTGTACCTGCATGCTAACTTTCAGTGACTCAAAAAGGGACACACAGGCTCCTTGAAAAGCCTCTTATCATTTAAGAAAAGTCCTTTATGAGCAAAGTTAGAGTTCATGGAATGAACAAGACAGTGGCAAAAAGGATGCAAAATTTGCTGAGTGACCGGAAACATAGAGTAGTGGTTAACAGTTTCAGACTGGACGATGGTTAAAGTGGACTATTCACTGAAGACTACTGTTTGAATCTTATTCTTTTTGATACATCTCAGTGGCCTAGGCCTAGTGTACAAAGCCCATTTTCCAAGTTAATGGACAATTCAAAATGATAAACATTGTGAACTGGGAGCTGGTCTTTATAAAATTGCAAAGGGACATTGACAGGTTGGAAGAGTTTAATGTAGAGAGGTGTGAAATAATTCATTCTAACAGGAAGAGCAAAGAGAGACAATATACAATGAAGGGCACAATTCCAAAGGAGTGCAGGAGCAGGGATACCTGGGTACACAGGTGTTAAATTATTGAAGTTGACAGGTCACATTGTGAGTGCAGTGCATGACATCCTGGGCTTTATCAATAAAGGCCATGATAATCAGATCCTGGACGCGGGCCCAAAATTTGTAAAGACCTGTCCCTATATAAGGCTCCCAAACCTTTCCAGTTCTAGACAACGAACATCAATCCGTTAAGCTCTCAGGTGGCAAGGGGGAAATTGGTTGTCCTTGGTTATTCAGTTATCTCTTCGATGATCATAACAAGGAAAATTTTAGAAGCTTACCTACACTTGTGAATACCTTTCTCCCAGACACGGAATCACTTCTGTTTTAAAAGACGCCTATTTAAACAGGCTTTATCTAAATTGATGGTTTGCCACACGGTGGTTCAGTGGTTAGCGCTGCTGCCTCACAGCATCAAGGACATGGGTTCAATTCCACCCTTGGGCGACTGTCTCTGTGGGGTTTGCATGTTCTCCCTGTGTCTGTGTGGGTTTCCTCTGGGTGCTCCAATTTCCTCCCACAGTCCAAAGATGTGCAGGTTGGGGTGGATTGGCCATGCTAAATTGCCCATAGTGTTCAGGGATGTGTAGGTTAAGTGGATTAGCCATGGGAAATGCAGGTGTAGGGTGATAGGGTAGTGGGGTGGGTCTGGGTGGGATGGTCTTCAGAAGATTGGTGCAGACACAATGGGCCAAATGGACTCTTTCCACACTATGGGGATTCTATGATGATAAAAAGAATTAATTTATTAATTGCTAAACATCAAAGAATTAGTAGCATCACATTCATAGAGATTAGAAATAAGGGATGAGAAGTAAATAAAAAGATATTAGCTCTCAATTGTTTTGAAGTGCACACAGTTGAACCTTGTGATTATTGGAGTAGATATTATCAGATATTGGTAGTTTAACACTCAATTTTGAGATTCTTGGCTTGTTCTGTGATTGAAAACCTTTTGCCCTGATTCCTTTCAACAGTAAATGCTGGCCAGCTGGCTTTGAGTACTTTGAGTGAAAGAGAAAGATTGCTTCTGCTGTCCTGTTTTCTTTCCACCAGTTTATTGGTGAGTTGGCTTCCAGCAGTCAAAGTGAGAGAATGCCATTTTCCCATGTTTCAGCTGCATTGCATGAAAGAATAATAGCAGTTCTCAGCCTGTGACCTTCACTGTACACTAGGCCGCACAGTAAGGTATCAGGTCAGTATTGGAATTGGCTTTTAATCCCTTTTTTAGACACTAAGATACAGGAGCAGGATTAGATCATTCGGCCCACCCAGTCTGCTCCACCATTCGATCATGGCTGATATGTTTTTCACCCCATTCTCCTACTTTCTCCCCATAACCCTTTGATCCCCTTACTAATCAAGAACCTATCCATCTTGGTCTTAAATACACTCAATGACAAGGGCAACACAGTGGCACAGTGGTTAACACTGCTGCCTCACAACGCCAGGGACTGGCGTTTGATTCCAGCCTCGGGTGACTGTTTATGTGGAGTTTGCATGTTCTCCTCAATTCGGTGTGGATTTTCTCTAGGTGCTCCCGTTTCCCCCCACAGTCCAAATATGTGCTAGGGCAGACTGGTTGTGCTAAATTGTCCTATAGCATCCAGGGATGTGCCAGCTAGGTGGGTTAACTATGGTAAATTGTGGGTCAGGTTGGGATACTCTTCAGAGGGTCAAATGCACTGTGGGGATTCTATGACTTGGTCTCCACAGCCCTCTGCAGCAATGAGTTCCACAAATTCACCCCCTCTGCTGAACAAATTCCCCCTCGTCTCAGTTCTAAAGGGTCGTCCCTTTGGGTTTTAGTCTCTCCCACTGGTGGAAACATCTTCTCCATGTCCACTCGATCTAGGCCTCTCATTATTCTGTAAGTTTCAATCAGATCCCCCCTCATCCTTCTAAACTCCATCAAGTACAGACCCAGAGTCCTCAACCGCTCCTAATATGACAAGCCCTTCATCCCTGGGATCACTCTTCTGAACCATCTCTCAACCCCCTCTAATGCCAACACGTCCTTCTTTAGATTCAGGGCCCAAAACTGCTTCCAATATTCCAAATGCAATTTAATCAGAACCTATACACCCTCAGCAGTACATTTCTGTTCTTATATTCTAGCCCTCTTGAAATGAATGCTAACATTGCATTTGCCTGCCACCTGAACCTACATATTAATTTTACGAGAATCCTGAACTAGGACTCCTAAGTCTGTTTGTGCTTCAGATTTCCAAACCATTTCTCCATTTAGAAAATAGTCTACGTCCCTTTGCTTCCTGCCAAAGTGCATGACCTCACGCTTTCCCACATTGTATTCTATCTGCCATTTCTTCGCCCACCTCCCAGCCTGTCCGAGTCCTTCTACAGCCTCCCCACTTCCTCAACACTACCTGTCTCTTTACCTCATAGACTCCTAGAGCCATACAGCACGGAAACAAACCTTTCAGTCCAACCCCTCCATGCCGACCACATTTCCCAGACTAAACTAGTACCTTTTGCCCGCACTGGGCTCATATCCTTCTAAACCTTTCTTATTCATGCACCTGTTCAAATGTCTCTCATATGTCTCTTAAACATGTCAAAGATTTTCTGGAAATCGAGCAGATCACATCCTTTGCCTAACCTGCTTATTACCTCCCCAAAGAATTCTAACAGGTTTATCAAGCATGACCTCCCCTTGCCGAACCCATGTTGTCTCAGCCCTATTTTATCATGCACTCTCAAGTACTCCACAAGCTCATCCTTAATATTGGACGCTAAAATCTTATCAACAACCAGGGTCAAGCTAACCAGTATATAATTTCATGTCTTCTGCCTCCCTCCCTTCTTAGACATGGCTATTACATTAGCTATTTTACAGTCCTCTGGGACCCTCCCTGACTCCAGTGATTTCTGAAAGATCACCACCAATGCCTCTACAATCTCCTCAGCGATCTCCTTCTGAACTCTGGGGTGTAGTCCATCTGGTCCGGGTGATTTACCCACCTTTAGACCTTTCAGCTTCCCCAACACTTACTGCTTCTTCTGATGGCCACTACACTCACCTGTGCCTCCTGACTCTACTGAAGTTCTGGGATTGTTTATTCCTGGAAGGTTAAAACATTCTATAAGAAGTGGCCTTCTGATGAGAGGGCTGGAGACAGCCAACCTCTTCACTATCTCTTCCCGTTACATTTCTCTCTCTGTTTGGGGTTTCCATGACACTCTTCTGGTGCACCATTCCATGGTTATCGTACAGGACTTTTAAAGCAATGAACATTTTGTGTTAGCAGTTAACTATGTCCGTGGTAGTTTGGAATTCTAATTCATCATCCTGACAAGGCATAAAGTACAAAAGCATGAAAGTTATATTTAATCTAAACAAAATACTCTAAGAATGATACTTTGCTGTCATAAGGTTATCCTGGCTCAAGTGGAGTGCAGTGTTCAGCTTTGAGCACTAAATTGTAAGAAGGACATAAATACATTAGAGAGGGTGGAGAAATAGCACACAAGAATGTTTCCAGGAGTGAGGAATTTCAGTTATGTAGATCAATTGGAGAAACTAGGGCTGTCCTTCTTTAAGAAGGGAAGGTTGAGAGGTGTCTTGATCAAGGTCAAAAGTGAACAGAGTTGATAGTGAGAAACGTTTCCCATTGGTAGAACGATCAACAACCAGACAACACAAATTCAAGGTTAGTGGCAAAAAGTGGAATGGTGACATGAGGAAAAACCTTTCCGTGCGGTGAGTGGTTAGGATCTAGAATATACTGCCTGGAAATGTTGTGATTATTGCTTCAACTGAGGCAATCAAGAGGAAATTGGATGATTATCTGAAAAGGAAGAACTTACTGGGCTACAGGGAGATAGTGGATGATTGGGATTTGCGGAATTAATCCTCCAGAGAGCCAGCATGGACATGACAGGCTGAATGGCTTCCTTCTGTGCTCTAACCATTCCGTGATTCTATGAAAAAGAATCACTGTGTATGTTGATTTTTATGAATTCATGGTGGTAGGGAATGGTTTGCAGGAATACCAAAATAGGAGTCATCATTTCTGAGGCAGTAGCAGAAATTGTAAAATGCTATAATCAAGGTGTGGCTGGTTACCTCAATTAATGAGATTTGGTTAAGAATAACACCAGTAGCACAAGGTTGACCTATTCCAGGTAAGGTAGACCTGAGAGCAGCCTCCTTTCTCTGCCCTGAGAGTGGGCAGGAAATCATCGGTCTCTACAACTGCCAAGGAAAACAACTTTGAAAATCATCAGCTGACAAATCTTGGACTCACTTTTCAACAGCTCCCTACATGATTTGATATGATGAGTAGAAAGAAATAGATGCAGAATCATATATTTGTGACATTAGGATGGTTAGAATGTAAACTTTGAGTGGATAGACCAGAGTGATGTGGAAAACCAGAAACATTTGGTGAGCCAGGTTCACCAGGTGTTCGAAAGTGGAATCTTGGATAAGGCAATAAAAAAGCTGGCTTTTTGGCAAAAGGTGTATATTATAATAACCAGGGTGGCAATAGTGATCCCAAATAATAGAGCTGGAGCACTGGGTGCAGTTTGGGAACCTACACCATATGAAGTTACTGAGGGTACACAAAAGTGCTGTCTTAATCATATGTGAAAAATACAACATGAAGAAAGACTTACTAAATTAAGTCAGAACTCAACTGGACTAGTGAGATAAATAGAGTGGCAACAAGAACAGGTCAAATGTTAGGAATTGTGTGATAAGTAACTCCCAAAGCTTGTCCACCAGCTACAAGGCACAGGTGAGAAGTGTGATAGAACACTCTCCACTTGCCATGTGTGCAACCTCAATAACATTCGCTAAGTTTGTCAACATCCCAGGACGAAGCAGCCTGCACCACCATCACCACCTTCAACATTCGCTCCCTCCACCACTGATGCAGGGTGGCAGCTGCGAATGCCATCTATAAGATGTAGCAACTTACCAAGGCTCCTTCAACAGCACCTTCCAACTCACAACCTCTAACATCTTGATGGACAAGGGCAGCAGATACATGGGCACACCACCACCTCCAAGCTCCCTTCCAAAGCACATGTCTTCCTGACTTGGAAATGTATCACTGTTCCTTCACATTTGTTGGATCAAAATCCCAGAACCTCCACCCTAACAGCACAGTGCGTCTACTCACAGCACGTGGAGTATAGAGGGTCAAGAAGACGGCTCACCACCACCTTCTCATGGGTGACTAGGGATGGGCCATTCGTGCTGATCCAGCCAGCAGTGCCCATATACCATGAATCAACAAAGAAAATTGGCCTGTTGGGTATTTACAGCTTTCCTCATTTTAGTTTCAGGTTGATTTCGAAGTGGTGAGCTAATTTTTCAGGTAGGTCTTAAACGTCATTTTATGGGAGAGGAGGGCAGGACTTTGGATGTCCCCCAAAGAAGTCTGCCCTACCCTGCACTCCCCTTATTGCATTGTGAGAAGCCACACAAACTATTCTCTCTGCTTTTACCCAGAAACCAACAGATGGCCAGGAACTCTCTGACCTTCGCATCCTGGCAGCCATTCTTTCATGGCCCTTCGAAACAGCTAAATTCAAACAGTAAAACACGGAGAAATTGGGGAGACAGAGAGGTCGAGTTAGTTAGAGAACATAAGAGTCCACGTGTAGTACTGAGCCAGCTGGTAGGTGTAAAGCTGCTGTATATAACCAAAATGTAGCACTGGGGGTAGTTTGTGCAGCAATAACTGAGCAAGTTTACAAAGGCTGGTTCCATTATTCATGAAAAAAGTCAGCATAATACTGTGGCATAAACATGACATCAAAGCTAACAGCAAAGTCCTGCTGATAATTGAAACCTGGAACTCAAAACAGAAGAGCTGTGCAAACCCAACAGGTCAAGCAGAATCCATGTCAGGGTTTTGGCCTTTCCTACCCGCTGGTTGATGTTACTGATGCACAGCTTTCAGAATGGAGAGGTGGGGGAGGGGAGAAAACACCAACAGACACGAAAAGAAATAGAATGACCTGTGAGGTGCTTGGGTAGAAGACACGAGGTGATCAAATAGCAGACATGATACTAGTGAGAGACAAAGGCAGCTTAAACATGAGGCATCAAACAGAGCAAAGATGTACAAAATCCACATTTTTGTCTCTACCGATCATTTTAATCTTTTTTGTTTTGTGGGCAGGAATTGTGCTTGCTTAAGGTTGTGCAATTTAAATACGTCCAATACTGAGTGACAAAACAGCCTGCTGAGGTATATTCAATAAAAAATGATTTGGCATTTTAAAAATAAACCTTACTTATGTAAGGTTTGAAAGCAAAATTAACAATTTGTTTGGTCCTACACACGACTATTTAACCCAAATCCTGCCTTTTGGATTGCTTTCCAGGCTGGTCTGAAGTGATAAACTTCAACACGACTGAATGAGGCTGCTCTGCTCTATACTTCAGCGTCCTTCTGGCCCTTAATGCTCCCAGATTGTTTGGCACAGCCTCTAGCTTTGCAGGGGATTCCTACTGTATGCATGTCATGCATTTACCGACTTTAAAAAAAAGTGTGAGCTGATGCAGTATGTGGATATCTTGCCCTTCAAATGTTCCTGGCAGGAGGAGAATCTGAACAGTTCTCTGCCTGTGTTTAGTTAACTTAACCTGTGGGGAGAAAAGGAAGAATAAATGTCCTGGCTTGGATGTTAGATTTTGTACTGACATGTATCTTGTGCACTGATTTTGAAGTACACCTTCTGAGCATGTGCAGTATGCTTCATTTCACAGGACACACCATAGAGTAATAGAGTTATACAGTATGGAAACAAACCCTTCGGTCCAACTCGCCCACGCCGAGAGATATCCTAAATTAATCTAGTCCCATTTGCCAGCATTTGGCCCATATCCCTCTAAATCCTTCCTATTCATATACCCATCCGGATGCCTTTTAAATGTTGGGGAGGAGCCGGTGTTGGACATGGGGGGGACAAGGTCAGAAGTCACGCAACACCAGGTTATCGCCCAGCAGGTTTATTTGAAATCACAAGCTTTCCAGGTGCTGCCCCTTCATCAGGTGAAGTGAAGAAAAGCACAAAGGCACCGAATTTATGGGCAGAGAGATTGAAAGATCATACAAATGGTGGTTCTGAGGTGTCCTTGATGGAGATACGTGTGTCCAAGAATGAGACTGATTCTGAAGAGTGGTCCATGGTAAGTCTGATGTTTGAATGAAACTTGTTCTCATCACTATGTAGTTGTTTCAGTGATTCCTCACCATTCCTCATGTTGTCAATGTATCTGGTGTATAGCGTTGGTCAGAGGTCCTGTGCAGCAAAGAAGCCTTGTTCGGACCTGTGCGTGAAAATGTTGGCATCTGGGGAGAAAATCTGGTTCCCATGGCTGTTCCATGTGTCTGGATGAAGAACTGGTTGTCGAAGGTGAAGACGTTGTGGTTGAGAATGAAGCGGATGAGTTGTAGGATGGCGTCTGGAAATCGGCAGTTGTTGGTATTGAGTACTGAGGCTGCTGCAGCAATGCCGTTGCTGTGGGAGGTACTGGTGTAGAGTGCCGAAACATCCATTATGACGAGGAATGTTCCATTCGACTGGTCCATGGGTGCTCAGATTCTGTAAGAAATCCGTAGTGTCGTGACATAAGCTGGAGTTCCCTGTACAATGGGTTTTAAGATGCCATCAACATAGCCAGAGAGGCTCTCATAGAGGGTCCCATTGCCTGATACGATGGGATGTCCAGGTGTGTTGGTTTTTGTGTATCTTCCAATGTCTCCTATGCGAGAAGTATGTAGGATGAGAGGGCAAAGGATACTCTGAAGGACTTGATCAAAGGTCTTGATCAGTCTGTTGAATTGGCAGGTGTGTTCTTTGTTCAGATCGGCAGGTAGTTGTCTGTGGGGCTCTTGATTGTTCAGTTGTCGGTATAGTTCTTTCAGTAGTCCATTCTAATTTTTTTTGTATTTATCTCTCTGCCTCAATTAATTGGATTATAGGTCGTCCCCTTTACTTGTTATTCAGCTGTTGACACTTTATTCACACCGTCTGACACTTTTGATCACCTGCAGAGATTTATTATGCAACACTCTACTCACACCATTTGTACAATCTTATGATCTCTCTGCCCATTGATCTCTCTGCCCATTGATCTCTCTGCCTATAAGTTGCGTGCCGGTGTGCTTTTCTTCACTTCACCCGACAAAGGAGCAGCACTTCAAAAGCTTGTGATTTCAAATAAACCCGTTGGACTATAATCTGGTTTCATGTGATTTCTAACCTTTTAAATGTTGTAATTGTACCAGTCTTCACCTCTTCCTCTGGCAGCTCATTTAATACATGCACAACCCTCTGCGTAAAAAGAAATCTGAAGAACAGTCCAGGCCTGAAACGTCAGCCTTCCTGCTCCTCTGATGCTGCTTGGCCTGCTGTGTTCCTCCAGCTCTACACCTTGTTTTCTCAGACTCCAGCATCGGCAGTTCCTACTATCTCTGAGTGAGTATATAAATGAAATGTTTTTCCTATAGTAAGTAAGTTTCTTTCAAATAATTTTGGATGATGACAGGGCAAATTTCAAAGTTTTATTTTAGCAAAATTTATCTTAGCACCATAAAACCATAGAAATGATACAGCATAGAAGAGGGCTATTTGGCCCATCTTGTCCACGCTGACCCAAAGACACGAAGATGGCATTTCTAATCCCAATTTCCTGCACATGGCCAATAGCCCTTCAGCTTCCAATGCTAAAGATACAGATCCAGGCACTTTTTGAAACAGTTTAGTGTCTCTGCCTCCACCACCAACTCAGGCAGCGAATTCCAGATACCCACCACCCTCTGTGTAAAAAGATTTTTCCTCATGTCCCCTCTTATCCTTAGCTTGAACTGTGTCTTGATTGATTTCTTGATCTGATTTTCAAAATAAAGATGTTTTGTTTGTGTGTTTCTTCACCACAGGCAAGCAAAACGAAAACAGTGAAAAATTTTTTTTTGAGATAACAAGGTGCAGAGCTGGATGAACACAGCAGGCCAAGCAGCATCATAGGAGCAGGAAAGCTGACGTTTCGGGCCTAGACCCTTCATCAGAAATTGGGGAGGGGAAGGGGGTTCTGAAATAGGTAGGGAGAGAGGGGGAAGCGGATAGAAGATGGATAGAGGAGAAGATAGTGGAGAGGAAACAGACAGGTCAAAGAGGCGGGGATGGAGCCAGTAAAGGTGAGTGTAGGTGGGGAGGTAGGGAGGAGATAGGTCAGTCCAGGGAGGACGGACAGGTCAAGGGGGCGGGATGAGGTTAGTAGGTAGGAGATGGGGGTGTGGCTTGAGGTGGGAGGAGGGGATAGGTGGGAGGAAGAACAGGTTAGGGAGGCGGGGACGAGCTGGGCTGGTTTTGGGATGCAGTAGAGGGAGGGGAGATTTTGAAGCTTGTGAAATCTGCATCTGCTGTACCCGTTGTGGCCTCCTCTACATCGGGGAAACCAAGCGGAGGCTTGGGGACTGCTTTGCAGAACACCTATGCTCGGTCCGCAAGAAACAACTGCACCTCCCAGTCGTGATCCATTTCAACTCCCCCTCCCATTCCTCAGACGACATGTCCATCCTGGGCCTCCTGCAGTGCCACAACGATGCCACCCGAAGGTTGCAGGAAGAGCAACTCATATTCCGCTTGGGAACCCTGCAGCCCAATGGTATCAATGTAGATTTCACAAGCTTCAAAATTTCCCCTCCCCCTACCGCATTCCAAAACCAGCCCAGCTCGTCCCCGCCTCCCTAACCTGTTCTTCCTCCCACCTATCCCCTCCTCCCACCTCAAGCCGTGCCCCCATCTCCTACCTACTAACCTCATCCCACCCCCTTGACCTGTCCGTCCTCCCTGGACTGACCTATCTCCTCCCTACCTCCCCACTTACACTCACCTTTACTGGCTCCATCCCCGCCTCTTTGACCGGTCTGTCTCCTCTCCACCTATCTTCTCCTCTATCCACCTTCTATCGCCTCCCCCTCTCTCCCTATTTATTTCAGAACCCCCTTCCCTTCTCCCATTTCTGAAGAAGGGTCTAGGCCCAAAACGTCAGCCTTCCTGCTCCTCTGATGCTGCTTGGCCTGCTGTGTTCATCCAGCTCTACACCTTGTTATCTCAGATTCTCCAGCATCTGCAGTTCCTACTATCTCTAAACATTTTTTTTTATTTGATTTATTATTGTCACATGTACCTAGGTACAGTGAAAAATTTTGTTTTGTGTGCAGTACAAGCAGCTCATAACATAGAAAAATCATAGGGTGACTGAGGAATACAAAGATACAGCCGCAGAGATGGTGCACAAAAAGCAAAATCGACATTAGACTTGAAATTTGAGAGGTCCATTCAGAAGTCTAACAACAGCAGGAAAGAAACTGTTTGTGAGCCTATTGGTACATGTGTTTAAGCTTTTACATCTTCGGCCTGCTGGAAGAGGTGGGAAGAGGTGAATAACCGGGGTAGGAGAGGTCATTGATGATGTTGGTTGCCTTTCTGCGGCAGTGAGAAATATAGATGGAGTCAATGATGGAAGGCTGGTTTGTGTGATGGACTGGGCTGTGTTCACAACTCTCTGTAGTTTCTTACGGTCCTGGGTGGAGCAGTTGCCGTACCAAACTGTGATGCATCCAGATAGAATGCTTTTTATAGCACATTTATAAAAGTTGGTAAGAGTCCTTATGGATGTGCCGAATTTCCTTAGCCGCCTGAGGAAGAAGAAGTGTTATTGTACTCTCTTGACTGTCACATCAACATGGGTGATCCAGGACAGATTGTTGGTGATCGTCGCTCTGAGGAATTTGATGTTCTCTTTTTAAATTTTTTTCTGTTGTAATATTTGTTTTGTTTTCAATAAATAGCCAAAAAGTTCCACAAATTTCAAAAAGTGTACTGAGTTAGGCTTGGAGAGAGAGACAGAGGTAGTGAAAATTAGAGTGTGGGGGTGGGGGTAGACAGAAAACTATTTGTTAATTTTGAAAAACAGAAGTCAAGTTTGAAGCTTAAATTATCTGTCAAATAAAACAAATAATTGAGAATGCTGAAGATCTGAAATAATAGCAGAAATTGCTGGAGAAACTCAGCACGTCTGGCAGCATCTGTGAAGAGAGAGAAAAACAGAGTTAACATTTTGAGTCCAGTGATCCTGCTTCAGAACAGACTCAAAATGTTAGCTGTACTTTCTCTCCACAGATGCTGCCAGACCTGCTGAGTTTATCTTGTAATTTCTGTTTTTGTTTTGAATTAAACTTGTATATTTTTTTGATCACAAAGATAATTGTTCATTTCTTATCCATTAAGACAGAGCATGATTGCTAACACTAATGAAATAGATACAGTGAAATATGGCCCTATTATAACTTGATGTCTTTCTTAAACAAAGCAACCAAGTAGAATTTTGAAATGAAAGAAAGCCTCTTCTTAGCAAACTGGATTGAGGAAGAAGTGAGAGAGAAGGGAATTTGGCTGAGAGCAAGGGACACTAAGCTAAGCTCCAAGAAAGTTAAGCAAACTCCGTCTAATGGAAAATGAAGGTATTCATCACAGGGCTGTTCCATTCCTAACAGAACATTAAGGCAGTTTTTGCTTATGATTCAGGGATTACAGTCATACCACTGGTATCTTCAGAGCAATGGAAACTGGGATGGATGCAGGAAAATGGGAAACTTGGTCACTCCTCCTCGCTGTACTCATTGATCTGTAATCAACAATCAAACTACAAATTGCTAGAGCTGGAGAAGGGAGACCAATGCTGGGCTAGCAGCTTGGGAGAAGTTACCTCTATGTAAATCTCATACAGTTTCTGACATTATCCCATCTGGTTTTGGACATTAGAAGCAAATCAAAGTTTCTTTATCCACTTGGGGCAAGTTTTGCCGTGTAACTATATCTTGACTTCATCTGAAGAACGTATGAGTCTTGCTCCTAAGTACAACACTGGAAGACATTTACTGGAATTCGAACATTTTTGTTTCAGCCCTATACCATAGACTCACATTGAGGATTGCCATATGTTATTTAAGGGGTCTGCTATTTTGTCCTGCCTCTCCAGGCTCCTACCCAGTGGAGCATTTGAGGCTACTTCGTTGAATGTTTTTAAGGTAAAGACAGAGTCCACAAAAAGATCAGCCATAATCTTGTTCAATGGTGGAGTAGGCTTGATGGGCCAGATGGCCTACTCCTGCTCCTATTTCTTATGTTCTTGTGTTTTTATGAACTAAACACTGTGTGTGTGCTTTAAATACATCTCTCTCTGTGCAGGCAAAGCAATCTCCAAAGTTGGTGGACCATCAAAATGCAACCGTTGTACCTCAGTAGTCATTTCCTCCAGCCAGGAAATACAGCCCAAGAGATTAGCAACAGCGCTCCTGGCCTCAGGGTCTTTTGCCTATCCTTGGGAACCGTTGGCTAGAAATCCAGTGAAGTTGAGGCAAGAATCAAGGAATACCCACAAAAACATCATCAATACCCTCCTATACCAACTGGGGAACATAATAAAAAAAAATACTTGGCTATTGAGGCACAGATCTCAAATAACAGATCTTTGTCCCCCTTTCTCTGACCTCGCAGCCAAAGAATAGACATTTCCTGGGGGGTAAAGGTCAAGAAGATTGGCCTTATGTTTTCCCGCATGCTGAAATGATCATTGTTTTATAAATAGAAAGTAATAATGAACAACAAGCTTCGAGTGTGTGAAGGGCTTAGATGATGTCATAAACCTCCAGAGTAAAGCTTATTATTGTCGTCTGAACTCCGAGATTAGATTACAGCATTGGGTTACTCTCTGGTTAATGTTAATTTTTAGATTTTTTTTATCTTTGGTCTTTTGATTCCACAGCAGGACTACATTTTTCTTTTTGCAGCCTGACATCACAAGTTCACAATAGATGCCTTGTGATGGTAACAAAAGGTTGTTAAAGATCTTTATGTTGACTAAGAGGGCTCTCATCAGTCAGTCTGCATTCTCACGCAGTACATCATAATATAGGTGCTCTGGAGCAGGAACAAATGTTAAATGTTTAGTAAATTCAATTAGGGAGGATGATGTCACACAGCAGTGCAGGGGGCAAGAGTGGGGGTTGTGGCTCTTCAACAGCAGCTGCAGAGTGTGTGGAGTTGTTATTCGCTTCCTTCTTAGGGTTTCCTCTGCTAATATTTTTTTTCCTGATAAGTGAACCTGATAACATTCTCTTTGTACTGACTAAAACCTAAAGATCTATAGATTACATCTGTTCAACATTGAGCAGCTCAGTGCATTCCCAGTGTTGCCAGCTGACTGTCGTTTCACTGCATTTCACCCTCACATTGTTCCTGAACAGGCCACGTTACAGCCTGGGCCATCATTATTCCAACTACAACTTCTCCCCTTCTCCTAAGGCATGTGGCTGAAATGTCTAACAGATTTATTCATCGCCTTTCCCTTCTGCGTCCAAATAGCAAACTGGGCTGTATATTTTACATAATTAAGGCTACGAGAACTAGGAACAGGAGTTAGCCATTCGGCCCCCCAAACCTGCTGCACCGCTCAATAAGATCATGGCGATCTGACATTTCTCACCTCCACTTTCCTGCGTTTTCCCCATAACCCTTGATTTCCCAACTGATCAGGAATCTGTCTTGGCCTCAAATATACACAAGGGCCCTCCCCCTACTGCTCTCTGAGTTCCAAAGACTCTTGACCCTCTTGAGAGAAGAAATTCCTCCTCATCTCGGTCTTAAGTTACTGCCTGTTTATTCTGAGACTGTACCATCTGGCCCTAGACTCTCCCATGGGGGGAAACATCCTCTCAGCAATTACCCTGTCAAACTATACAGCCATAGGCTGATAGAGTCATACAGCATGGATACAGACCCTTCAGTCCAAGCAGTCCACGTTGAACATAATCCCAAACCAAACTAGTCCCACCTTCCTGTTCCTGACCCATATCCCTCCAAGCCTTTCCTATTCATGTTCTTATCCAAATGTCTTTTCAACATTGTAATTGTACCCGCATCCAAAACTTCCTCAGGCAGTTCATTCCACACACAAACCACCCTCCATGTAAAAAAATTGCCTCTCACGTCTTTTTAAAATCTCTCACCTCAAAAACATGCCTCTAGCCTTGAAATCCCCCATCCTGGGGAAAAGACAATTACCATTAACTCTACACTTATAAAAGCATGAGGGACATGGATAAGGCAAATAGACAAGGTCTTTTCCCCAGGTAGGGGGAGTCCAAAATGAGATGGCACAGCTTTAAGGTGAGAGGGGAAAGATCTTAAATGGACCCAAAGGGCAACTTTTCAAGGAGAGGATGGTGAGTGTATGCAATGAGCTGCCAGAGGAAGTGGTGGAGGCTGGTACACTTACAACATTTAAAGGCATCTGGATGTATATATGAATAGGAAGGGTTTAGAGGGATATGGGCCAAATGCTGGCAAATGGAACTAGATTAATTCAGGATATCTGTTCAGCATGGATGAGTTGGGCTGAAAGGTCTGTTTCCATGCTGTATAGCTGTATGACTCTCTAAGGTCACCTGCCAACCTCCTATGCTCCAGTGAAAAAAGGTCCCGGCCCATCCAACCTTTCTTTATAACACAAACCTTCCATACCTGGCAACATACTGGTAAATCTCTTCTGAACAGTCTCGCATAATAATATCCTTCCTCTAACTAGGTGACCAGAACTGGCCACAGCACTCAAGAAGAGGCCTCACCAACGTCCTGTACAACCTTAATATAACGTCCCAACTCCTATACTCAAAGGACTGAGCAATGAAGGCAAGTGTCCTAAATGCCTTTTTAACCATCCTGTCTATATGTGACGCAAACTTTAAAGAATCATGTACCGGCACCCCTAGGTCCCTCTGTTCTCAAACACTATGCAAGGTCCTACCATTAATTATAAAAGCCCTACCCTTGTTCGTTGTAACAAAGTGCAATACCTCGCATTTATCCAGATTGAGCTCCATCTGCTATTTTTTAGCCAACTGACCCATTTGATTAGGATCCCTCTGTAATCTTGGAAAACCTTCTTCACTGTCTACCATCTCACCAATTTTGGAGTCATCTGTAAAATTACTAACCATGCCTGCTATAGTCTCATCCAAATCATTTATATAAATGACAAACAAGGGAGGACCCAGAACTGATCTCTGTGGAACACTGCTGGTCACAGGCCTCCAATCCAAAAAACAACGTTCATGCATCAATCTGTCTGCTGCCAATTTTGTATCCACTTGGCAAGCTCACCCTGAATCCCAAGTGATCTAACTTTACTAATTAAGCTACCATGCGGACCCTTGTTGAAGCCTTCACTAAAATCCAACGCTTACGTTTCCGTGAGATCGCCTCTCATTCTTCTAAACTCCAGTGAGTAGAGTGCCATGGCATGGCAGAGATGCTTGCACAGGTTAAATTCACATTTCTTATTTATTTATTTGAACGTTTCAGGTTCCTCCTGTAGACCAACTTGCAGAGGTCAATAAAACGAATTTCAGTCAGCGAATGCCAGGTTTGAGTGTATTCTGTAGTGGATAGTGGTTCGCAGCGCTGTTCACCAGATTCCACTATCCTTGCAGGAGTGATCGGCATCAAAACAAGCAGGAGTGAAGTTTTGGATTGCTCTCTGACTCCATGCTGGAAGGAATTTATTGTTAGCAGCAGGCTTAAGTTTGTTCGTCACATTCCACAATGGTCAAATTTCCTCCTGACACTCACTCCTTCAGCTGAGCCACAAGGAATGAAGAAATGTCACTGGACCCAAAACATTAACTCTGCTTTCTATCCCTAGATGCTGCCGGACCTGCTGAGTTTCTCCAGCAATTTCTGTTCGTGTTTCTGATTTCCAGCATCCACAGTTCTTTGGTTCTTTGTTACATTATGCAATTTAGGTAATGCACAGAAGGTCAATCTGCAGCTGTGACCATCTCTCTGATAACTTCCCCACGAGTGTTTCTGGAATTCTAAGACTGCATTCAATATATTGCTGACCTCAGAAATGAGCAGAATGTCGAAGAGAAGCAGAGGGAAACGCCCAACTTGCAGAGGCATTCAGCTTCCAGCTAAATTTGTCAAGGGCTTTTCTCATGAGGTTTTCAAACCTACTTCAATTAAGTATGAACATCATCTAAAATTGAAATCTTTGTATAATCGATTTGTTCTTCAGGTTTTGCTGTGCCTTTACCATTTACCTTTAAAGGAATCACTACAGGCTGTGGTAATGCGAACAGATAAGTTGTTTTAACTGATTATAGCCCAAAGAGGAGCATTTGCATGCCCAATTCCTGAACCCAGCTAGTATAGGCTTGACGTCCAGCCCCTGCCAGAATTTGAAGTATCTAGTTTGCCTTTTAATTGCGTCAGAAATCCCAATTGGTTCTGTCAGTTTTGCTGATTTTTTTTTTGCAGTAATGCCTGAGGGAAAATTTGACATGGGCTGTAATCCTTTCTCTTCTTACAAATTAGTTCTGCATGCTCTTTTGTACCTGTTAGTGGACACTATTGACATGAAGCACCAACATCTCTGATGCAAAGGGACTGCCTCACAGAATGGCATGTGAGCGATCAAAGCCATAAAGGTACCTGAGCTCCCAATCTCCTGAATCACAGAGTTACAGCCATGATGGAGACATGGGGACAGGAGATAGGAAGATCAGAGGTGAAGCCTCATTTGAAGAATATCCTTACAATCATTCGTTGAGCCTACCAGAGATTGAGGTTGAGTTTGACTGATGTTACAAGTACCGACATACAGTGAAAAGTATTGTTTTGCATGCTTTACCAGCAGATCGTACCATACAAAGTGCAGGACTCTCAGATGACATTTATTTATGATTAAAATAGTATAAGCTCCCATCTTTCAATTCGAGTGGCTATGTCAACAGTAACTCTCAGCTTTTCGATATTTTGCCCAGATCTGGTGGTGCCTACTCTGCCAAGTTTTAATAGTTTTTTTTTAAACCAGCATTTTTCAGGCTGTGGGTATTTATTTTCTGTTCCTAATTGTTGTTGAGAAGGAGGTGGTGAGTCACCTTCTCAAACTGCAGCAGACTGTAGCGAAGGTGTAGCCATCATGCTGCCATGGCAACATTCCAGCACATTCACCTAGTGATGATGGACGCCTACTTTTATAACAGAGCATTTAGAAAGAGTGGTGGGATCACTCAGAGTCAGCATGGATTTATGAAGGGGAAATCATGCTTGACAAATCTGTTGGAATTCTATGAAGATGTAACTAATAGAGTTGACAAGGGGAAACCAGTCGATGTAGTATATTTGGACTTTCAGCAAGCATTTGACAAAGTCCCACATAAGAGATTAATGTGCAAGATTAAAGTGCATGGGATTGTGGGAAGTGTATTGAAATGGATAGGAAACTGGTTGGCAGAAAGGAAACAAAGAGTAGGAATTGATGGGCCCATTTCAAATTGGCAGGCAGTAACTAGTGGGGTGCCACAGGGCTTGGTGCTGGGACCCCAGCTATTCACAATATATATTAATGATTTGGATGAGGGAACAAAATGTAACATCTCCAAGTTTGCAGATGATACCAAGTTGGGTGGGAGGGTGAACTGTGACGAGGATGCAGAGATCCTTCAGTATGATCTCGACAGGTTGTGTGAGGGGGCAAATCAATAGCAGATGCAGTAGAATTTGGATAAATGTGAGGTTATTCACTTTGGAAGCAAAAACAAGAAGGCAGGTTACTACCTGAATGGCTGTAAATTTAGAGAGGGGAGTGTGCAGTGGGACCTGGGTGCCCTTATAAAGCCAATTGCTGAAGGTAAGCATGCAGGTGCAGCAGGCGGTAAAGAAGGCAAATGGTATGTTGGCCTTCACTGGGAGATGTTTCCAGTCCGAGAGCAGGGATGTGTTGTTGCAGTTACACTAGGCCTTGGTGAGACCACACCTAGAATGTTATGTACAGTTTTGGTCTCCTTTTCTGAGGAAGGATGCTCTTGCTCTTCAGGGAGTGCAGCGAGGGTTTACCAGGCTGATTCCAGGGTTGGCGGGACTGATGTATGAGAAGAGATTGACTTGGTTAGGATTGTTTTCGCTAGAGTTCAGACGAATGAAGAGGGGGGTGGGATCTCATAGAGACTTATAAAATTCTAACAGGACTAGACAGGGTAGATGCAGGGGGAATGTTGAGAGTTGTTAGAGCAGCATTCATCCAGGTCAATGGAGAATATTCTATCAAACCGCTGACTTCTGCCTTTCAGTGGGTAGAATGGCTTTGGAGATCAGGAGGTGAATGACTCACTACATTATTCTCAGCCTCTGAGTTCCTTGTGTCAAAACAATATTCAGGTGCTTGTTCCAATGAAGGTGCTGATCAATGATGTCACCTGTAGGATATTGAAATTAGGAGATTGTTAATGTTAATGCCACAGCATGTCAAATATCAAGGAGAAGCGGTTAACCTGTGTTCTGTTGGGAATGATCATGTCATTCCAGTCATTTAGTTTATCTCCAACACCACCGTATTTTTAATTTTTTGTAATTATCTCTGTACCTCATTTAATCGGATTATAGGTCATCCCTTTACTGGTTATTCAGCTGTTGACACTTTACTCACTGTCTAACACTCTTGGCCACCTGCAGAGACTTATAATCTGACACTCCACTCACACCAGTGGTATGATCTTTTGATCTCTTTGCCTGTAAATTCTGTGTCTGTGTGCTCTTCTCTCTCACTGTACCTGACGAAGGAGCAGCGCTCCGAAAGCTTGTGATTTCAAATAAACCTGTTGGACGATAACCTGGTGTCATGTGGCTTCTGACTAGATTCTCCCATATGAGGAAAGCATTCTTTCCCCATTTTCTCTGATAAGATCCCTCAGGATATGTTTCAATCAAATCACCCCTTACTTTTCTAAACTCTAGCAGACCCAAGCCTAGCCCATCCAACTCTTCATTATACGATAGGCAATTTGTTCCAGGTACTATTCTGGTATATCTTCTTCGAACTGCTTTCAGTGCATTTGCATCCCTCCATAAAATGTAACCAATTCTGGTCACAGTACTCCAGACGTGGTCTTACAGTGCCCCGTGGAGCATAACCTCCTTGCTTTTGTATTTAATTCCTTTCATGATAAGTGATAACATTCTATTAGCTTTCCTTCTAATTGCCAGGCCTGTGTACTAAGCTTTGTGATTCATGCACTTGAACACCCAGGTCCCTCTGCATCTTACAGATCAGCAATCTCTCACAATTCAGATATTATGCTTCTTTCTTATTATTCCTACCAAAATGGACAACTTCATATTTTCACCCATTATACTCCATTTGCCAGGTCCTTGTTCAATTACAATTAACCTTTGTCTTTGGAGCCCCCCTGTATCCTCTTCACAATTTACTTTCTTACCTTTACTGTGTTGTCAATAAATTTGGGTGGCTCAATGATTAGCACTGCTCACAGTGCCAGGGACCTGGGTTCAATTCCAGCCTCAGGCGACTGTCTGTGTGGAGTTTGCACATTCTCCCAATTTCTGCGTGGGTTTCATTTGGGTGCTCCAGTTTCCTCCCGCAGTCCAAAGGTGTGCACGTTAAGTGGATTAGCCGTGGGCAATGTCGGGATTCTATGGAAATATTTATTTATGACTGCTTCCTGTCTCCTGTAAACCACTCAATCTCCTCAGAGGTGTTCTGATGAAGAGTCCCCGGACTTGAGATGTTGATTCTGCTTTCTCCCCACAGATACTGCTAGATCTGCTGAATTTCACCAGCAACTTTGTTTTGTTTCAAATCTCCATCATCTGTGGTTCTTTGTTTTATTGATAATAGTGTTTTGAATCTCTACCATCAGTTTGCTGACGGTTGAGAGTAAACTGAAGGGGCAGGAATTTGCTGGATTGGATTTGTTCTATGTGTAATAATGGAATGTCTGATGAATTTCCTACCTTCTTGGATTGATACTAGTGTTAGAGCTGTCAAAAACTGCCTTTTTAGGGGCATGACTAGGCCTGGAGAGCAAGATTTCTAGAAAATAGTTGGAATCCAATGCCTTTGGTATATTCAATATGCCCAACTATTTCTGTATCTCATTTGGAGTGAATCAAGTTGGTTGTGATAGTAAGACTTAAGGAGAAGGCTGAGATGGATCATAGACTTGAAACCTCTGTCTGAAGACGATTGCAAACACTCCAACATTGTCTTTTGCCTCATATACTGGGCTCTGTTGGCATTGAGAATGAGGATGTTCATGATGCCCATCCCTCAGGTTGTTTTGCCAACCAGCTTTTACAACTGATTATAACAGCAGTACAGACCTTTAAACTCATCCATGGTTTTTAGATCACTCAGCTCCATCTTTAGCATGTTGCTTCATTTGTTTAGTATGCATGGACTTCATCAGGTTGGCATTGATCTTTAGGCATTGATAATGCTGCTCCTGGCATGCTCTTCTACACTTCTAATTGAACCCGGGTTTGGTCTCAGGCTTGATAGCAATGTTAGAGTCAGGGATGTGCCAGACCATGAGGCTTTAATTGTACTGGAATACAGTTCTGCTGCTGATGATGACATACTGCAAACCATGGATGCTTAACCCAAGCTACTGGGTTTATTCTAAATCTGTTCCGTTTAGCACGGTGGTAATGCCACACGTCATGGTTGAGCCTGTCCTATTAATTTCCACATGGACTGTACAGTGGCGACTCATACCAACACTCGTCAAGGACAGATGCAATGTTTCAGGTCCAGTGACCCTTCTTCAGAACTTCATTCTGGACACAAAACATTAACTCTGATTTTTCTTCACAGATGCTGCCAGACCCGTTGAGTTTTTCCAGCAATTTCTGACTTTTTTTTGATTTACAGCATCTGCAGCTCTCTGAGTTTTTATAGAGTACAAGTGATGCTGCACAAGGAGGAGTACTGGTTCACCAGCTGAGGCAGGGAGATAGGTGGCAATCACCAGGACATTTCTCTGCTCATATTTGACTTGATGCTAAGATGCTTTGTGGGGTCCAGAGAAATCCAGGTTTACTCCTTCTGACTGTATGCAACTGTGCCACCATCCCTGGTTTGACTGTCCTACCAACAAGACAGCACACAGCCGTGGATGGTGAAGGGGTTACCTGCAGCATTGCCTGAAAGTTTTGATACTATGGACTATGCCAGGAATATAAGTAGTCAGTTGGACAGCTCTTCTGGATGTTAGCGAGGACTTTGAAGCACTGTTTGAGCTGAATGTGAGCTTTGTTGTTTCCAAATCTGGTTCCAGGTTAATGCTGGGACTTGCATTTGGCTGTACTCTTATTATAAGGGGAAAGTCACCAGATTCCTGCTCTCTCATTACAGAGAGAGAGAGAGATGTGACCAGCAGTATTTTAACCCAAGGATCACCATGCTTCAGGCAAGGGGAGAGGTTGCAAAGGCGAGTCCTTTGTGGTAACCTCGGACTGTGCAGGAATTGAATCCACACTGCTACCATCATTCTGCATATTACAAATTAGCTGCCTTGCCAACTAAGCTAAAATTTCCTGCTAATATTGACATCCTGTCAGTTGTAGCAAATGTTGTGGTCTGGCCACTGGGTGGTATTGTGGAGCAGATTTATCAACCTTCCCGCAAATTTCTCTGCCACTGACGTTTTCTCTCAACACTTTTCACTTCAAATTTGTAAAAATAATAATTTAAACAGAACTTAAACATCTGAAAATACGTATTTCACAGCATTATAGTTACAGTTATAGGGAATTACTTTTGTCTTTTAATGCCTAAATTTAATGTTTTTACCTGAGATCCTTTGCTTGTCAACTTTGACGAAATACTCAGTTGAAGGAATTTTAAATCATAACTATTCGTTCTGATCATGTGCACTTTTCTAACTTTACCTACGAATAATTTATCCACGAGCCGGAGTTGAACAGTAAAAGGGTAAGTATCTCAATCCACAGGGATCTGAGTTATTTCGCTTTTTCAGCATGACTTTGAACAAAACAGGAGATTAATTTTTCAGGCAGGTGGTGCATTTATGTAAATATATTGCAATTGTGCTTTTCTAATATGAACTCCTCACTGAAGATCCATATGGGAATAATAACAGCTGTTCATGTTTTTTTAGTGATAGTTAGGAATCAAAGTGGGGTACATTGTCAACAGGACAGCCTGAGAGAAAGTTTACAAAAATTTTTGGCAAAAACCAAGTCAGTTCTTCAGCAAGCAAGTGATCCTTTTCATTTATTTGTTCATAAGACGTTGATTAGATCAGCCTTCACTGAGTCTTTGAGAATATTCCAGGTCGCAGTTAATAATCTGCTACATTTCTGTGGGTCCAAAGCCATGTATAGGCCAGACGAGGTAAGAATAAGTTCTGAGGAAGGGGCACTAGGCTCAAAACGTTAACTCTGATTTCGCTCCACAGATGCTGCCAGAGCTGCTGAGCTTTCCAGCAATTTCTGTTTTTGGAGGTAGAACTAGGCCTTTTTTTGTTTGTCACCATTGTAATTTCATTGAGTCAGGTCATTGTGTTTGGTTTAACTCCATTGTCCCAGGAATTGGTTTGCACCATAATCGGAGCATTCTGGTCACATTTACACTGTAGGTTAATGGCAAGACCATGGCAATCTGGTGTGCCAGCATCACTTGTAACAGGACTAGACAGGTTAGATGTGGAAGGATGTGGGGGAGGTCTTAGTTTAAGGTTAAGGGGCAGACCATTTCGGACTGAGATGAGGAGAAATTTCTGCACCCAGAGAGTGGTGAGCCTGTGGAATTCACTACCAAAGAAAGTGGTTGAGGCCAAAACATTACGTTTTCAAGAAGGAGTTAGATATAGCTCTTGTGGCTAAAGGGATGAAGCGATATGGGAGGAGGAAGGGGTTAAGGTATTGAGCTCAATGATCAGCCATGATCACATTGAATGGTGGAGCAGACTCGTGGGGCCGAATGGCTTATTCCTGTTCTTATCTTCTATGTTTCTATTGGTCAGTCAAGGACTTGAGGTGAGGTTAGAAGAAAGAAAGAAATCAGTGAACAGTAACTGGCACCACTCCATGATTTGAATGTGGAATCCAGAGGAAAGTGAGTTTGTGTTGGGGAAATCTTGTACTCCCAGCCCATGACTTTCCACCTCTCTTTTTTAACACAGCAAACATTGGCAGGGAAATTCTTTTAAGCCAAAGCATACAGGTAGGAACTAGCTGACAATGGGTAAGGTGATGTTGAGAGAACCTGACATTGAATACGTGTGAGGCCAGTACTTGATCATTTGCAAAGTAGGCTGTTCTTCCCCACTGTTATGCCAATACTGTTACCCCAGTACAGCAACCCACACTGGGCCAAATAAAAATACCAAGAGATCTGCTGAAACTGTGAATCTCCTGCCTCACATTTCTCTTCCCACGTTCTCCAATCCTTACTTTATGGTCATAAATGCGAAGACAGTATTTCCAGTATGCCAACAACAACTGACCCACATTGGAGCATAAGTTCATAAACTCCAGTGTTTTCTCAAGTACTGTACTCAAGTAGTTATCTCCATAAAGATGCCTGAATTGTGACAGTTAGAAAAAAACAAAAATTTGCAGATGCAAGGAATCTTTCACAGAAAAAGATTTATATTGGACTTACAACATTAACCCTGATTTTCTCTATCTGGCCAGATGCTGCTGGACCTGGAGAGTATCTCAGCACTTTCTGGGCTAATGACAGGTTGCCCCATGGTTCTGAAATCAACTCAACCATCCAACTGCAGCCCTGACTGATATCAACTAATTAGCACATGGAATCAAATACCAGGACTTTCTAGTTAATGGGACTTAATTTGAACTCTTCCACTTGTGCAAGAAGGTATTGCTTTCATTGAAAAGAAAAATTGGGACAGACTATCAGCTACCATATGGTTATCCATTTTCCATTGAGATTTCCCAGAAATTCAGCAAAGATCCTTACACAGCACTTTCCAAACCCACAGGCACTTCCATCTAGAAGTACAAGGGCAGCAGATACATCAGGAGACCACCTCTTTCACATTCCCCTGCAGTCAATCCCCTCTCCTTCTCACCATCCTGACATGGAAATACATTACTATTCCTTCAGTGTCACTGGGTCAAATTCCTAGAATTTTCTCCGTAAGAGCTTTGTGGGTCAATCGTGGACTGCAGCGGTTCAAGGAGGCAACTCACCACCACCTTCTAATGGGCAATTCGGGATGGGCAATAAATGCTGACTCAGCCAGCGATGCCCATTTCCGTACAAACAAATAAACGAAAAATACTTGGCTGGCACTGTTAAAATTGATCATTTCAACGCAGCTGAATTACTTTTCCCCATGAGGTCACCGGGTGACTGAAAATAGGTAACAATTAAAATCAGCTTTCTTTGTCAAATGTTTGTTAAGACCAACAATGTAATGTCTGTAGCAATTCAGTGTCAGATATATTTCATCTTTGACATCATCCAGGATACTGCAATACTGCCGAACTGCAGGAAGGAATCAGTTAAATCCCTGAAGCTCGGAAGAAGTTGGCTGAGACGACAAGAGTGACCTCTGAGCTGTCTCTACCCTTGCCTGCTGCTTCTGTGTTGCTGCTCATCTACATCCATATTAATTATGGATGAAGCCTAACTACCTTGGGAAGATGAAAAAAAATGAAATGGGTTCTAAAAATGCACAGTTCCTGATTAAGCCAGAACAGAATAGGTCTTATGTTTCCTGCCACTTAATTTTTAAAAAGGCATGAGAGAAACTTACATCCCAAAACAGTAGCCAAGTATGTTACTGTACACAATCCAGGATGAATAGATAAGGAAATACCATGAGTTGAACAAAATAATACGGGTTGAGGGCTATATGACTGCATTGGTGACTAAGCTGTTAGTATTCAGTACTTTAATAAAATTAAGTTCTACTTTAAGATTAGCAAGTAGTATTAGTTTTATATGTATCATATGTCATAAAGAAATAACTGAAGATGACTGCACAAACCAAATCCAACATCCAAGGAATGCAGTAACAGTTTGCTGCTTTAAAACATTGATCTTAAATTGTTGCTGTGACTCAGGATGTGGGAGTTGAAGCAGTGACGAGCCTGGGGGTGGTCTGTGCTGGTGAACTTTTAAAAAAAAATTCGCCCCTAATTTGATGCCCTGACTGACTGCTATCCAAAGGCAGCAGGAATGGCATTAATGACAAAGTGAAATGGCCATCTGTCTACCTCTCTATCTACCTCTCTCTCTATTTATTCAGTCATTCATTCATTTACAAGATGTGGACATCGCTGGCTGAACCAGCATTTATTCCCTATCCCTAATTGCTCTTCAGAAGGTGGTGGTGATGACCTGCTTTCTTTAACTGCTACAGCCCATGTGCATTCGGAACACCCACACTGTAATGAAGAAGACAGTTTAGGATTTTGACCCAGTGACAGTTAAAAAACAATGGTGTCGTTCCATAGTTGGATGATGTGCGGAAGGAAACTTTCACCTGCCACCTTGATCCTTCTTGGTCCTACTTGTTCATTCCCAGTTGAGAGTTTGGAGGATGCGATCGAAAGAGCCTGGGGGACTTGCTTCCTGTAGACAGTACATACTACAACCACTGTGCATCAGTGATGGAGGAATAAATATTTAAGGTGATGAATGGGCTGCCAATCAAGTGAGCTGGCGTGTCCTGGGTCGTGTTCACCCTCTTTAGCATTGCTGGAACATACAGTCACATGAAGTAGGCCATTCAGCCCTTGAGCTTGCTGTACTATTCAATAACGTTACGGCTGATCCGTTTGTGTTTTGAGTTCCACATTCCCATCTACCTGTGATAACCCCTCATTCCATTGCCTCAAAGGAGCCTATCTACTGCAGCCTTAAAAATATTTGATGGCACTATCCTCACAGTCTTCAGGAGTTGCATGCCTCCAGGTAAATGGGAAATATTCTATCACACTCCCGACATGTGCCTTGTAATTGGCTTCAGGGAGTCAGAGGGTGAGTTACTCACTGCAGGAGTCCTGGCCTCTGACCTGGCCTTGTAGCCAAAGCATTTATATGGCTTGTCTATTTCAGTTTCCAGTCAATGCTAACCCGTAGGATATGGACAGTGTGGATTCAAAGCTGGTGTTTGTTAAGATGGGGAGCAGGTTCAATTCTTCCTTGTTCGGCATGACCAGCCTGATATTTTTGTAGTGTAAATGTTACCTTTTATCATTTTACCATTAATCAGTCCAATCTGAATCTTGTCCAGTTCTTGCTGCATATCGACAAGGACTACATCAGTATCTGAGGAGTTACAAACAATATTGAATACTGCGCAATGATCAGCTGCCATGCCAACTTCGGACATTATAATGGAAATGGTTGGGCCTAGGACATTGCTCTGAGGAGCTCCTGCAACAATGTCCCATGACTAAGATGATTGACCTCCAACAACATAACCATCTTGCTTTGTGTTAGCTATGACTCAAAACCAATGCCAAGCTTTCCCCTGATCCCGATTAACTTTCCTTTACCGGGCTCCTCATTGCAACACTTTGTCATGGCTGTCTTGGATACTAAGGATAGTCACTCTTACCTTAGTTCTTTGGTCCATGTTTGGAACAAGGTTAAAATGAGGCCTGGGGCTAAGTGGCCCTGGCATAACCCAATTTGTAAATGCACAATACTCCCACAGTGATCTAAATGTGTCTTGTACGAATTAACAATCACTTCCTTAATTTATCTAAATCAAAAAGTCTGTCTCAGTTTGCTCTTACAATGGATTCTGTAGTACTGCTAAACCTTCAGTTTCTTTTTGACTCTCATTCTTTCTGACATTGGTATTAGGTTGTAGGAGGAATTTGGTTTATAGAAGGTTTCCTCTGCTCTTCCACTGTCAGATTTTCTCTTTCAAGCAAATAATCTCATAGATAGAGTCGTACAGCATGGAATCAGATTCTTTGTTCCAATTAGTCCACACTGACCATATTCCCCAAACTAAACCAGCCCCACTTGCCTGCATTTGGCCCATATCCCTCCAAACCTTTCCTAATCATGAATTTATCTAAATATCTTTTAAATGTTGTAACTGTACCTGCATCTACCATTTCCTCAGGCAGAACATTCCACATATGAACCACTCTCTGTGTGAAAATGTTGCCCCTCCTCCTGTTTAAATCTTTTTCCTCTCACCTTAAAAAAGTACACCCAAGTTTAGAACTCCCCCACCCTGGGGAAAAGACCTTGGCTATTCACCTTATCTATGCCCCTCATGATTACATAAACCTCACCGCTCAACCTCCTCCGTTCCAGTGAAAAATGTCCCAGCATAACTTTATAACTCAAACCTTCCATTTCTGGCAACATCTACATTACGCTGATGGAGTCTCGGTCCAATCCTCACTAGATATGTGAATACACCTGCTCTCTCTAAAACAACTTAATTCACAGATTTCTGCATACCATCTTGATGGTTTTTAATCATGACTTTCTAACCAGTACTGAACTCTCCACATTTCAAGTCTGATATACTATGATTCATCTTCACTTTGCCTTGGTTTTCCCTTACGTAAACAGTGAAGTCAGATTTAAGTAAACTAAACGTAATCCAAATATATTCAAACACAAACTCAGAAGGTGAACAGCCTGTGTGGGGTTTCTGTAAGAGAACAGGAAATTGTCAGGCCTGAATCAAAGTGAAACATCGAAATTACTATTGAACTTGTCACGTAGAAAGTACTTCTGCAAAGACTTCTTCACAATCTGAACACTTTCCAGCACCATTTGTTGCTGGGTGAAGTAAGTAGTATGAAAGGTAAAGATGCCACAATCCTACCACAGCATAGGGCTGCTGTCCCTGTAGAGAGAGATGACTGGGGTGTTTTAACCTGAGGGTCGACGTGCCTCAGGTTGAGAGGACAAGGAGAGCTTATAACTCTTTGATTTATAACTCAGCTGATGCAGGAATTAAACCCACACTTTTGGCATCACTCTGCATCACAAACTGACATCCCAACAACTGAGCTAATATCCCCCCAGAACAGTTTTGGCAATTGTGGTGTAGGGTACAGACTCAACATTAATCCACTTTGCTGGAGCTATCAGCCAAAACAAGGCACTCCTTCTTTTCCATTTCAAGTTTCCTTATGTTTCACTACAGAAAGAAAAGAAACTTGATTGGATCATTGAGAATAAATAGAATACAGGAAGTTCTAGACAATCTCAGGAGGTCTAGCAGCATCTGTGGAGAAAGAAACAAAGTTAATGTTTCGAGTCCAGTATAACCCTACTTCAACATTAAAAGGGACTGGAAAATGATGTCTTTTTTTTAGCTATTACCAAAGCGGGAGGAGAAGTGAGCAGAACAGATGGTGAGTGTGCCCCAAGAATAAAACAAGGCACTGTTCAATCCAGCGAATGTTGGGTTTCACTGAAACACTGCAGCATATCTGAATGGACACGGTAATATGACAGCAAGATGTTTCCTCTGGAAACTGGAAGGCCACGGCCATTCTTTACCAACAGAGTGGAGGTGTTCCAAAAACAGTCACCTAGTCTGTGGTTAGTCTAAAGGAGACTGTTCATAGGAGCCAGTGGAACAATACCTCATTTTCCACTTAGGGACTTTACCGCCTCCGCAACTCAACATTAAGTGTAATACCTTCATTGTATGACTCTGTCCTCTTCTTTGGTGACAAATCCCCACATGAGTCCCTACCTGTGCCTTGCTTGTATCTTGTTGACTTTACTGTCAGCAGAGTGGGCTCATTTTCTCCTTTTCACACCTATTATTGACACTTATTTTCCATTTCCATCTCTCCTTTATCACCATTCGCTGTCCATTTGTTATTTACTCTCACCATCTGTTCCACTGACTCCTCCTCCCCCTTTATCAACAGCAGGAAATTTTCCAGTCCCCTCGAGTTCTGAGCAAGTCATATTCCACTTAAAATGTCACTTCTGTTTTTCTCTCCACAGATGCTGCCAGACCTGCTGAATTTCTCCAGCATTTTCTGTTTTCCTGCATATTTCCTGCATCAGCCATATGTTGCTTTTATTTGATTGGATCATTTTTCATTCTAAAATCATAACTTTTCACCAACTCTTTAATACCTCTGCCTGGCTTTGGAGACCAAAAATAACTTCTTGCTATTGCTTTCATTTGCCTATGTGGTTTTAATGAGGCTCTTCTAACACTGTCAATCTAAACCTTGATGGAATAATGACTCTAAAATAACTCAATAGGAATCCGTCTCAAACTATGCTCAATTAATTTCTTCCTGCAATTTGTCAACATCACATTCTTTAATCCAGGCAGTAATAAGATAATTGAGTACCACATCCCTGTAAATGTCTTTTTAAAAAATCACCTAGCAGACTCTGACATGTCATTTACGTATGTAAAGTAATTCAAGTAATAGGAATCTTGAAAGATTGTCTGCACTTGCAGAATCTGCTGACTTACAGCATTAAATACGGGTCACCAAAGTCAATGACCAGCTGTAAAGCCATGTTGCCACTGGGGCAGTACTCCCACTCTTGAAACAATTCTGATCATAAGGGTTTGGTGGTCACTTAACAAAGGGTTTTACCACTAATTAGAGTATTACTTGAAAAGGAACATTCAACTCACTAAATACCTAATCCATGATGCTCTGGAACGCTAAGGGAGCAATAGACACCCCAAATAATAATTGATGCATTCCTTGCCTTATATGAATGGTCAGGCAGCTCCTTGCTTCCATTCATTAATTTTGATTGACAGTCTGTTTCCATTGGCTAAATTAAAAAAAACAAATCTTCTCTGACAGGCAGTGGTGTGCATCATTCTCATTCATCTGATTTACCAGTCTTTTAGAAACACCACAAATCCGAATGGACACATTTGTGTTTTGAGCTCCCAGAATAAGTGCAGCTCCCTCATTCACTCCTCTTCACCTTGACTTTCCCTGTTCTTTCTAATGTACTCTGCTTTGAACTGTGGTACTGGCCTAGCCTTACAAAATGTCAGCTGTACATTATGCTTTATCTTGACTTCTGTCTGGTGACGTCTAATTTTATAATTTTGTTCTCCTTATTCAAAGACCACCTTGTGCTCGCTTAACACTTCCTCAGTATCAGATGTACTGCTACTAATGAAAACAACAAATGCTGGAAATCATGGCGGGTCAAGCAGCATCCATGGAGAGAGCAAGTTAACATTTCAAATCTAGATGACTCTTCATCAGAGCTGACATAAAGTGTGGAGGGGGCAGCATTTATACAATAGTGGGAGGGTGGAGTGCTGGGGGAGAGAGGTTGTTGATAGTGCAGATTCAGTGATCAAAATGTATCACTTTAAATAACTTGGCCAACTATAACCAGAATTGCCTAAGCCAATTCCTTCCTGCTGGAGAGGCTTTATTCCCTGCTCCTCCTGCTGCTGGGAATAAAGTCATAAAATATGTTCTCATATACCTTCTTAACTCTAACTCGACCTGGCATTGGCATACTGTTATTGAAGTAACTAGTTCATTTCACATCAGCATTGTGCCAAGCAATGTGGATTAGAGACTTTATGGCATAACAGGTACAGCCACAGTGATATCAATGATGAAAGTAAGATGTAAATCTTTGAGTTTTGTTGTTACAGCGCATGCCGACATTCTATCCTCAGCTCTATTACTCTCATCGTCAATGCACTGTGCCTCTTGCTCTCTTACTGAGCACAACACTTGATCTTCCTTCTTGAAAACATCACTTTCTGTTTCCGGATCAATCTCATGTACATTTGAGGACTTCCAGACTCCAGAACTAACTTTAGGTTCACCTCAACATCAACTTAGTGAACACCTGTCATCCGAAACAAAAACAGAAGTTGTTGGAAAAGCTCAGCAGGTCTGGCAGCATTTGTGAAGAAAAAATATCAGCGTTAACGTTTTGGGTCCGGTGACCCTTCCTCAGAATTCACCGGACCCACAACGTTAACTCTGACTTTTTATTCCACAGATGCTGCCAGACCTGCTGAGCTTTTCCAGCAGCTCCTGTTTTGTTCCTAATTTATAGTATCCACATTTCTTTTGGTTTTTATTTAGCTGTCATCTGGAGCTTTACCTCAACCTGTAGCATTCCTTTTCGCTCTACTCCTGCATGCACCTGGTTATGACTGACTTTCCCACAGGCATAGCACTTTGGGAATGGGAATGTTTGAATGGGGAGTTTGGGGTGTTATGACCAGAACACATCTGAAGATTTCTGAAGAAGGGTCTAGGCCCGAAACATCAGCCTTCCTGCTCCTCTGATGCTGCTTGGCCTGCTGTGTTCATCCAGCTCTACACCTTGTTATCTCATCTGCTCAGTGCTCCTGGCTAATGTTGCACACTTAAGCAAAGTCGCACAAGAGATTTTATCTGAACATTGATTACACTGTTGATTACAAATCAGCTGCAATTTTTCACCTCACTAAGGGAAGTGACCAGTCCTTATTTGGTTGTTAAGCACTTTGGCATACCTTTATGGTACAATAGGAGTTAAAGGAATGCAAATTATTTCTTTTTATGTCGCAGGGCTAGAAATTTACAAAGACAGAAAGAGACAATAAAGGAAATGGCTAAATACCAAAGTTCGAGGACTCCATGAGGACAGTATTGGGCAATCCATATCTTTAAGTGTGATCCATCAAATAGTCAAATTGTAGCTGATCTACACCTTAAATCAATTGATCTGCCTTTTTCATTTGCTCCACATCCTTTCATATCTTTTACCCGATGAAGCCTAGACCATGACACAAGCCAAACTCCCATCCGTTGACTCCATCTACAACCATTGGCTCTATCTACAACCTCCCATCCATTGACTCCATCTACACTTATCGTTACCACAGAAAGGTAGCCAACATCACCAAAGAGCTCTCCCACCCTGGTTATAATCGCTTCCAACCTCTTCCATCAGGCAGAAGATATAAAAGCTTAAACACACATGCAAACAGGTTCAAGGTTCAGCTTCTTCCCTGCTGTTATTAGACTGCTAAATATCCTCTCAAATTTCAAATCTAATGTTGATCTTGCTTTGCACACCTTCTGTGCAGCCGTAAGCTTGTATGCCTTGCTCTGTTCAATCACCCTATGATCTGTATGCCCTTGTAAGATATGATTTGCTTGTACTACATGCAAAAGAAAACTTTTCACTGTACTTAGGTACATGTGACAACAATAAATCACATCAAACCAAACAGATCTATGTCTTGAAATTTGCCCAGAATCTATAGGCAAAGAGGGATAGAGGGAGAAAGTTCTCGGTCACGACTGTCATTTATATGAGAAAAGGACTTTCAGACTTTCCTTCTAAAATGTTCTCACTCAAATTTTAAGACGATGCCCTCTTGTTCTGGAATTCCCCACCAGAGGGAATAGTTTCTCTGTATGATCCATAGTCAATCCCTTTATTGTTTTAAATATCTTGATTAGATCATATTTCAACCTTCTCAACTCCATGGAGTTAATTGTCATTTCAACAGAGATAAAAATCGTGGATGATATAAAACATACTGCTGATTTGTTGTAATCCATTTTACAGTAACCCACAACTTCATGACCCCCACAAGGAAGCAAAGACATGCATTTATTATAGTTTTATTGTCAGAAGCTCACACTCCAAACATTTCAACTGATTTAATAAATTGAATGCTGACACTTGGCAAAGAGGGACAGAATGATTAAAACAAACTGGTCAGGTACGGGAGAAAAGAAAACAGCAGAGAATTGCAGAAATAGAGATTTCAGTGTTTCATCAAGCATTTCCTTGACAATACATATGAATTTTGGACTCATACTTTTAATTTGCTGTAGATAACGCACATAAGTTTTAAATTGTAAGAAGGTAATAGGTGAGGAATACATTGTTTCTTCTGTCCTGTTCCTATTATGCAATGTTTCAATTATTACTCAGAAATGACACGACACCAGATTAAAGTCCAACAGGTTTATTTGAAATCACAAGCTTTCGGAGTGCTGCTCCTTCATCAGTTGAAGTGCTCTGAAATCTTGTGGTTTCAAATAAACCTGTTGGACTACAAGCTGGTGTCGTGTGATTTCTGACTTTGTCCACCCCAGTCCAACACTGACACCTCCACGTCAATGATTACTAAATAATCAATCAGGTTTTGGGGGGCTAGATTTCCAATAAGCAATGTGTAATGAAATTGAAAATACAAGGCTAGGTGGGTTAACCATGGCAAATCCAGGATTATAAGGTTGGGGAGGAGGTGGATGGGTCTGGGTGGGATGTTCTGCGGAGGGTCGGTGCAGCCTCGATGGACTGAATGGCCTCTGTCTCCGCTGTAGAGATTCTAAGTATTGAAGATGAATTTATCCCCACAATTCTCCTCCATCAGTTTAAAATTGGAGTGAGCATATTTAGAAGGCAATCTGCAGGGAAATTTCATATGAAGGAAAGTTGGAAATCTTCAACTGAAGTGATATAATCCTCACTTAGGGGTGTTCTGAATTCAAATCTAGCCTCACCTGATGAATGAAAATCCTCAGACTGCCAATTATAAGGATCCTTCATGAATTGCATTTGGATAGTCTCAATATTTTAATTAGTCTTAATTAGCCAAAGCTTTGACTGCTTCTATATTCACACAAGGTTTGTGCCTGCCTCAGAGAGGCAGTAAGGATGGCTGTGTGACCTCATTTTACAGTCTTACTACAGCATGCTGGCCAGGGAGACTTAAACCCACTCACACATCCTGCAATCACTGCATTTCAATGTGTTTAGCAATGTTTCCCGGTTATGGCAGATGAAGATATGCGAGCAACTTTGTGATCTAGAATTGGAATATCAGAGGCTATCAACAATGCTGCCTATTCATTGCTGCCAATTATTTACTGCCCACGGCCATTGTGGATCTAATTCTCTCTTCACTCTGTAACCTGCACTGTTGCAATTCTGTGATTTTATTAACGAGATGGCTATCCCTGACTGAACTGTCTCAGTATGGGCTAAATTTCTGTCAACAGGCTGAACAGATGTAGCTTGAGGTATTGGGCATCGTGGGCACATCATAATCCATGGGTCACCCCGCGATCAATAAGAAGTCAGCGCAGAGCTGTCTGATCTCAAAATCCATAAGAGAAAGCTGTACTGACGAGGGGTGGGAGGAGGAGGGCCTGGGCTTGGGAGTAGGAGTGTCGGCGAAGACCCCACTTCTGCAGTCAATCTCTGTTGCTAATTTGTTTCCTAATAATGCAATGTTTCTTGGGCTGAAGTCATAACTAAAGTTAAAATTATTAGTGGATGGACTCTTTCTGTGAATTCTACCACATAAGCAATTAAGTAGCTACACAGTTTGTAATTTAGGAAACAAATTAAAGCAATTTAATACTTTTTCATGTCGTATTTTAAGTCATGGATAAAATGTACAAAAAATGACCAAGGGATCTCTGGAAAGATAGTCAAAAATATGGTAACCTCGAGGAGAAGCAGGTTTGTGAACTGGGAACTCTGATAATCCTGGTTCCCCCACCCCCCTCCCTTTCTTTTGTATTTAATTTTCCTTTTTGACTGTTACCTTATTCAAAACCTTGAAACCAGGCTTTCTATCTGTGTCATTGTCTCACAAATCTACTGTGAAAGAATTCCTTGGAGGCTTAAACCGCGTGAAGTATTTATGGATTGAAACTCTGCCCTCCAGTAGATGTTGGGTGTCATTTTCAGCACTTCAGTATTATTCACTGATAAAATATGACTGAAAACTCCGAAGGCTAGCTGCAGGGAATGGTTGACTGAAAGGCTGAAACAACAAGCCTAAAAAGTCTGTCAAAGACCATTGAATAGCTAACTTTTATAGGTACATTGACAACCATGTGACCACTTTTCTCTCATCTAGAAACATATTTACATACTAAAACTCGAATGCCACAGCTTGAGTTTTCTCCAAATGTTTCAAACACTTGCTATCACAGTCGTAAGTCAAAAGGGAAATTCCACTGTAGTTGAAGAATAGAGGAGCAAAATCAAAGTTAAAATACTACAGTAATACTGTGCAATTTAAAGAGTTTGTGACAAATCCACTTTATCCATCTGATACTCAAGGCTGTCTGTCACAGTTAGGTAGGAAGCACAAGGGGTGGGTGAAATTTTGTGAATTCATAGTTGACCCATGAGCTGGAAATTTCATTTTAGGCGCATGGAACAATGGAAGTATTGACATTGAAAACTCTACCTGCTTGCAGACAACCGGTGGAGGTTCTCACTTCATGTTTCACTCTTGTACTGCACGTGTAGAGGCTGATGCCTCCTGTCAGATCAAAATGAGTTTGACAGCGCTTGTGGAGAAGCCTATGCCCAGGCTGCCGCCTGCAAGATGCTATTGTTAAAAATATCTCCAGTGGGGATGCAATTGTGTGTGTGTGTGTGTGTGTGTGTGTGTGTGTGTGTGGGGGGGGGGGGGGGTGTTGCGGGGGGCTTGAGGGGTTTGTACTACCTCCACAGAGGCCGGTATCCCGTCACCAAGCCACCCTTTATTTACATGTGGAGAGTCCTTGACACCGATCCAGCTCCTTCAGGGCCAGCTCTCAGAGTGAACAGAACCTCTGACACTCCTGTTTCTAACTGTCAGTCAGGGCTCCCTGATTGGACAAGATTAACAGCCCCAATCAGGGAAGTCCTATTCTATTTGATCCACCTGGCTGACTACATTCCAGTCACTACAGGGTGTGCATGGGTAAACAACATTAAATATTAGATTTGTTTTGTCTGTGAGGTGATGTTCTTAACTAAATATTCCACCGTTTTTACTGTCTTCCGATCCAACTTTATGATTATGAGTATTACAACATTTAGTAGATTGAAACGGAAAGTACAGTCATACTTTCAATGCTGGATTTGTTTTTTATGAGAAATTCAATCGGTTGAAGCAATAGCAAATGAAATTGTCTTTGCTGTTAGCCTGAAACAATATTTTAAATTTATTTCTCAGAACAGCAATCAGTTGAATTACTTCTTGTTCTTTTTAAATACACGTTTGCATAGCAATCTAGAAAACTAGCAAATACCCTCTATTGTCTTATAAAATGTTGACACAAAAACAGTCCTGAATTTCAGTCTAGGAAATTTGAAAATAAGTAATTACGTTGAAAGTGCAACGGGATCCAAGCTTATTCCTTAAAGTAAAGGTGCACTCGACATCAATCATTATTATTGGGGTGAAAAATGAGAAAATAATGCACATTTTTGTGACATAATTGGTGCTAATTCTTGGTGGGGAGCTGCATAGTAATTGAGACAAGATATAAGCCATAACAACAAGGAGGAGGAGAAGGCCATTCAGCCCTTCCAGCCTCCTCCATCATTCTGTATGATCCTGGCTGATCTCATCTCAGCCTCAACTCGACTCTCCTGCCCGCTCTCCATACCTCTTCAACCTGCTACAAATTAAAAATCTGTCTATCTCCTCCCACTCCATGTCCTAGCATCCACCACACTCTGGGGTAGTGAATTCCACAGAACACAGTTGGAATTTTGTACTATCAGCTAGTGTGCCGGCTCCCCTGGCTGACCCCAACCCAGGCCATTTGTTCCAAAGTGCAACCTGCTCAGTCCCAATCAGTCCCTATGGCCCTGGGGGCCTGTGCAATGGGCTGCAGGCAGCATTCTGAGATCAGCATTCCAGGTAAGACCCTCCCTGTGCCAGCTCCTACTGGAGTCTCACTCTGCCCTGTCTATAAAGGCTGCTCCCATCAATGGTCTGAGAGTCATACTGCACAGAAACAGGCCCTTTGGCCCACCATGTCAATACTGACCAACAAATACCAAACTATACTCATCCCATTTACCTGCACGCGGTCCGTAGCACCCATGCCCTGGCATTTTAAGTGCCCATCCAGATGCTTGTCAAATGTTGTGAGAGTACCTGCCTCCACCACCATCTCAGGCAGCATGTTCCATATTTCTACCAATCGCTGGGTGAAAATTGTGTTCCTCAGATCTGGTCCAAGCCACTTACTCCTCAACTTAAACTGATGCCCTCTGCTCTTAGACATGTCATCCATGGGGAAGAGATTCTCACAATCTACCCTGCCTATACCTCAACCAGATTCCCCCTCAACCTCCTCTGCTCCAGGGAAAACAAACCCAGCCTGTCCAGTATCTCCTCATAACTGAGATTTTTCATCCCAAGTAACATCCTGGTGAATCTTCCCTGCACCCTCTGCAGCACAATCACATCCTTCTGATAGTGTGGCGACCAGAATTGCACACAGTGCTCCATCTGTGGTCTAACCAATGTTTTATAAGGTTGCAACAAGACTTCTTTGCTTCTATATTCTATGCTTTGACTAATAAAGGCAAGTATCCCATATGCCTTCTTCACCAAATGTATGAGATCTACACCCAGGCCCCTTTGTTCCTCACTACTCCCTAGGGAGCTACCATCACTGTATATATCCTTCTTATCTGCAATAACATCCAGTAAGGCTTTGAGAAGCTGCCTGGCATCTTTGATTGAATGCCATTAATTCTTCACTTCACAGAAAATCATAGTTGATTGATTGTTCACTACCAAGTCTGTGGATTCCTGACCTCTGTTTGAGTCTGACAGCGTGCTCCAAAATCTGCAGAGAACACCCTGCTCTCAGTCACTGCAGGAACAATGGGACCCTTTGAAGGTTCGGAGCCAAAACAAAAACGCAATGGGCTTTGCCACAACTCTTTAACTCAGCCACAGCATTAGCCTCCACTCCCACAATCTCTGGCTAACTGGAGAGGACAGGCATATGTATGTCAAATCTGTCAAAGGAAAGATTTCTCTTTGAACAACCCTGGAAATACCCACACAGATTTTTGATAATGCTGTAACTAGCAAGAGGACCTGCAAAAGTATCCCCGCACCCCTTTTCCATCGCTCTCACTCATAAGACCTGACATCTGAACCAATGCAGGGATCCCAGTCAGTCAGTCCCTCCCAGTCCCTCTCCAGCTAAACAGGAAAGGGAAGAAGTGGCTCAGGAAGTATAGACTGGATTTGTTTTCACTGGAACAAAGGAGGTTGAGGGGCGAGCTGATAAAAGTTTATAAGGTTGTGAATGGCTTGGATACAGTGGAAAGTATGAGGCTTTTTCCCGGGGTAGAGGGGTCAATTACTAGGAGACACAGGTTCAATGTGCAGAGGGGGGAAATTTAAAAGAGATATGCGAGGCACATTTTTCACACAAAGGGTGGTGAGTGCCTGGAACGTGCTGCCAGAGAAGGTGGTGGAAGCAGACACAGTAGCAACATTCAAGAAGCACCTGGACAGATACATGACTAGAAGGGAATAGAGGGATATAGATCCTGTAGATGAAGACAGTTTTAGTATGGGAGGGCAAAATGTGTCAGTGCTGGCTTGGAGGGTCAAAGGGCCTGTTGCTGCTCTGTACTGGTCTTTGTTCTAAGTCAGCAGCAAAGCATAGGCCCTCCCACCTGGAGACAGCATACCAAGAAGGCCTACAAATTCAGGAGGATGGGAAAGATGAGTGATAAAATGCAGCCTAACTTTCCATGTATTCTCCAGCACAGCTCTCCTCAGGACAGCATGCCTTACAGCTCCTTTTGCTTGGTATTCCCAAAGTTCCTCACCTTTTTGTCAGAACCGCCCACACACATTCACCCTCATTCTTTTGCCTTCCCACACACATCACCCTCAACAAACATTATCCTTCTTTCCATGAGCCAGTGCGAACACTCATAACTTTCTTCTCACCTTGCAGGTAGAAAAGAGCAGACTGCATGGATCGAAGCAAGGATAAGATGGAGTGTCTCCAGGGCCAGGTACCTTCATGGCCATTAGTAATGTGTGCACCTGGATGGGAAGGGATTTTGTTCAGGGCAGCTTCTGAGGTCAGCAGTGACTTGCTGTGAAATTCAGAAAGCCTCTTAGTGCCCTGGTGCTCAGATACATGGACAGAGCTGACCCCTGTCTCTATTCCCTGTAATGGGAGTCTTGCCTCATTTAAGCTGAACCCTGGCAACCATCCCAGCTGCCAGATGGTAGAAACAGCTGCTTGTGTTGCTCCTGGCGCTGTTGGCAGTGAGGAAGCCTTTGCTCACGGGTTAGCAGCACAAAACTGAAGGTGATTTTCTTTTATTCACTTATTGTGTTGGTAATTGCTGAATAGGTCAGTATTTTGTATCTCTTGAGAAGGTGGGAATGAGCTGTACTTGAATCACTGCAGTCTTTCAGATGCAGGGACAGCCTGCACAGAGCTGTTAGAATAGGAGTTCCAGGATTCGATCCAATGACAACGAAGGGATGGTGATGTACCAATGAGTTAGGCAGGTCTGTGACTTGGAGAAGAGCTGGAAGCTGCTGGTTATACCAGTCATCCATGATTTTCCAGCTGTTAAAGGTTGTGGGTTTGGCAAGTCGCTATCAGATAAGTCTGGGTGCATCTGCTGCCACTGTGCGTTAGTGGTGAAGAGACTGAATATTCAGGATGGTGAATAGGATGCCAGTCAAGCAGGCTGCTTTGTCCTGGACTGTGTCAAGCTTCTTGAGTGCTCTTGGGGCTGCACTCATCCAGGCAAGTGGAGATTATTCCATCACACTCCTGACTTGTGCCTTGTAGATGGCAGACAGGCTTTGAGGAGGCAGCAGGTGAGTTACTCATCACAGTATTCCCAGGCTCTGACCTGCTCTTTTAGCCATAAGTAATGTGGTGAGTCCAGTTGAGTTTCTGGTCAATGGTAATCCCCAGGATGTTGAAAGTGGGAGATTCAGTGAGGGTAACGTCATTGAATATCAAGGGGCTGTGGTTAAATTATCTCTCATTGGAGATGGTTAGTGCCTGGCATTTGTGTAGCGCAAATGTTACTTGCCACTTGTCAGCCCAAGCCTGGATAAAGTCCAGATCTTGTTGCATTTGAACACAGACTGCTTCAGTATCTGAGGAGTTACAAATGGTGCTGAACATCATGCAATCATCGGCGAACATCCCCACTTCTGACCTTATGATGGAGGGAAGGTCATTGATGAAAATGGTTGGGTCAAGGAACAACCTTGAGGAAATCCTGCAGAGATGTCCTGGAGCTGAGATGATTGACTTCCAACAAGCACAATAATCTTCCTATGTGCCAGGTATAACTCCAACCCTGCAGACAGTTTGCTCCCTGATACCCATTGATTCAAATTTCTCGAGGGCTCCATCAAACACACCCTTGATGTTACCTCCCACTTCATCTCTGGAATTCAGCTCTTTTGTACATGTTTGATCCAAGGCTGTAATGAGATCAGGAGCTGAATGACCCTGGCATAACCCAAACTGAGCATCACTGAACAGATTGTTGTTGTTAAGTAGATGCTGCTTGATAGGAGAGAACAAACAGAGAGAACATCCCAAATTCACTCGAATAAATACCCTTTAGAACTTTTGCCTCCTTCACTGTTCTCTTTATTTAACTATGGTAGATCGAAATGGAACCTCTGGGATATTTTGATTCCTAATTATCTCTGGCACTTGAAAACCTGAAAAATGTAAAATATAATTTGCGAAGAAATTTTACGCTTGGATCAGGATTTCTCTTCATTACTTATTTTAAGAAGATAAAAAATTATAATCTTTGAACTTCACCATATTTAATTACTCACTTTGCTAAGTCTTTTCTGCTGAAACTGTCTTTCTTTGACACTTTAAACCAAAAACAATTGTCCACCATTTCAACATTCAATTTTGCAATTTCACTGTGAACTACCGGTGTGGGGGCTGTCAAAACAATAATTAGATCTTAGAATTTTTCCAACTGGCTATTATTGAGGAGGGTTGATCATGTAGAGTTATAGAGTTGTACAGCACAGAAACAGATCATTTGGTCCAACTTGTCGACCAGATACTCTAAATTAATCTAGTTCCATTTGCCATCATTTGGCCCATATCCATCTAGACCCTTCCTATTCATATACCCATCCAGATGCCTTTTAAATGGTGTCATTGTACCAGCCTCCATCACTTCCTCTGGCAGCTCATTCCATACACACACCACCCTTTGCATGAAAAAGTTGCCCCTCAGGTCCCTTTCATATCTTCCCTCTCTTACCTTAAACCTTGCCTATTTACCCTATCCATGCCCTTTATGATTTTATAAACCTCTATAAGGTTACCACTGAGCCTCCAAGGAAAAAAGCCCCAGCCTATTCAGCCTCTCCCTCCAGCTCAAAACCTCCAACCCCGGCAACATCCTTGTAAATCTTTTCTGAACCCTTTCAATTTCATGCTGACTATTGGGGGGTCTATAGTACAATGCCAATAAAGTGATCAACCCTTTCTTATTTCTCAGTTCAACCCACATAACTTCCCTGGATGTATTCCCAGGAATATCCTCCCTAAGTACAGCTGTAATGTTATCCCTAATCAACAACGCCACTCCCCCTCCCCTCTTGCCCCCCTTTCTATCCTTCCTATAGCATCTATACCCTGGAACATTAAGCTGCCAGTCCTGTCCATCCCTGAGCCATGTTTCTGTAATTGCTGATATCCCAGCCCCATGTTCCCAACCATGCCGTCAGTTCATCAGCCTTACCTGTTAGTCCTCTTGCATTGAAATAAATACAGTTTTAATTTATCAGTCCTACCTCATTCTCTTCTTCTTACATAACATGAAAAAACAGCAAATTTTACTACAAGCCTCTTAAAATGAGAATATTTTCCTCTTGGCCACCTTGCTGCAATTTAAAGCTACTTTAAATTCATGAAAATTGTTACAAGTATTTCCACTGAGTATGGTGACATTACAGCCATTTTGAATTTCTTGTGAAAGTTTTGCAGCAGCGCAGGAATAATATGGGCTAAAAGGTGGAATTGGTCCAAGCCCCTACCTATTGTGATTGATGTTGCCTGCTCATTTATTTGATCATGGTGTTAATCTGAACAGGGCCTCATGCTATAACGGCCTGAGCACTCAGAAAGAGGCCAAAGACTGTGTACTTATTGTATTTGGGCCGTCAACATGCTTTTCTTCAAAACATTCTGCACTTGTTATTTGGAGCTGTATTCGGTGAAAGGCTGATCTGGACTGCATGTAAGACAAATGTCCAAAGGGATTGGGAGCAACTGGCCAAGGAGATCAATGCAAGGTATCCATAGTGATTGTGACAGGCTCAGCCATGTGGACCTCATAGAATATGAGTTTCCTGATTGGGGATGTTATTCTGGTCCAATGAAGGATCCCTGGCTGACAGATATGAACAGGAGTGTCAGAGATTCTGTTCACACTGAGAGTTGGCTCTGACGGAGCTGGATCAGTGTCAAGGACTCTCTATGTGTAAATAAAGGGTGACTTGATGATGGGATACCAGCCTCTTGGAGTTATTTCAGCGTCCAATCTCAAAGACTGGGTCAGCAGTGCCGCAAGATGTTTAATGTCTTCATGTTGACATTCAGATTCAGTGAATATACCATTGTGAGAGATTTCCTATCCACCTCTCTCTCTCTATTCAGCTCTCATGATGCTCCAAAACCCACACCAGCTTCACTCTGCTCCCACCTATTTCCTGCCACCTTCCCATGTGAGAGAAAGAGAGGGAAAAGTCTCGGTGAATGTGTTGCACTGTTGTTTGGTGATGAATAACGATTTACCCATCAGCAGTTCCTGGCAAACTGAATTCATGAGAAACCTTCAGAGACTGCATGTAGCTCTCTCACATATTCCAATAACCCGAACTTCAGAGCCAGTCCACATATCTCCAGTTATTTAGCTGTGGCAAACATGTCATTACAACATGGAGCAACAGTTCCCTCTCTCTCCTGCAGGATAAGGTGCTGGGAAACAGAGGGGAGCCGGCTTCTGCTGCTGCTTAAACGATAAAGCCCCTGAGCCCGTGGAGGCTGCACTGTGAAGGCTATTTCCTTTGCCCTCCCCCAGTTCAGAGTCTTTCACCTTGGTAGGGAGGGGGAGTTCTCTTTCTAGATTAGACTCGGGAGTACAATCCCATGAACATATCCTTGACACATCTCCACAGCTGGTTGAGAAAGAAATGTCTCAGGTCTCAGATACTCAGAGGGCTGCCAGAGACCAGGCACCTGCTTAGCCTCAAGAAGAAAATGATCCCGTGGTCTTGGCCATGTCAAAATGCACAGAAAGTCTCGGCAACCTCAGCCAGATTTGCAAGAGGCAAAAAGAGTTTACAAACATTATTGGCGCCGTAGCGGGTCCCAGTTGGGTGTGTCTACCTCCACCACCGTGGAATCACAAATCCAATGCCCTCAGTTTCTGCTGGATCTGAGCACAATGCATGGCCGCAGCCATAGGTGCTGGGCATCAATGGCAAGGCGAGAGAGGGCACGAGGATCCTCACCGTGACTCCAGGACACATTTCCATGTGAGGCAGAGTGGTGTCAGAAAGCATCCAGAGGGAGGAGGAGGAGGAGACACACATACAGGACCCCAACAAGGACCTTCTCAGGACACGCCAAAGGTGCCCATCTCCTCCACTTGTCCAAACCCACCCCCAGTTGTGAATGCCAAACCGTGAAGGAGAACAGGTTGAAGAGGTTGAGCCTGTATTGGGGCAGGGCACTCACAGTGGGCCTAGACCCTCCAGGCATAAATCCCCCAGCAATGACTGGTCAAACTTTCCAGGTCAGGACTGCACTTAGACATAGTTGGAGACAAAGGAAGAAGGAAAACCTCTTGAGGGTACATTGGTGGCATGAATTCATTGTAAATCATGCTGCACTTTTATAAACATATATTCATTGATATTCTTACAATATCCACTCAAGTTTCTTTGTAGCTATTGGACCTGGTGAAGTGACATCCATTTGAGCAGCCTTTTCAGACACCTCAAGAACAGAGCAATCTGGAATGTTCCAGCAATGCTCATCCTTCACAAGCAAATAGCTGCTTGACTGAAGTTATTGTCAGGCATCAGAAATCTTTGAACTGTCACATTTTTGACTGCAGCCAAGGCTTTGTACTTTCTTGTAGACAGATCAGAGGCCACATGGATTGTATTATGGCTTATCCTTTTATATCTTTCACACTTATACATAGCTTATGTGTGAGAGCACAGAATCAATGATGATTGCAGTGATATCTACAGGCCACGTTTCAGTCTATCTTTATCAAACTGCCTCCAATTCATCTAAATCCTCCCTTAAATGGGGAGACCAATGCTGTAAAGTACATGGTAAAGGATGCCCTCATTTAAAGTCAGCATTGCATTTCTGAAAATAGCAACTTTAAGTGAAACAACTTTAAGTAAAGTGTGGTTTCCCTTAGGAATTAATGTTAAAGCTAGAGTTAGGTTCCTGAGGACAAGGTTTGCCCAGAAAAGGCAATGTTAAAATTTAAATACTGTTGCAACATGCCTTCGAGCTGAACTAATATGCAAAACACAAGGAAAGCTTCAGTGAAGAAAGAAAGCTTGCAGCTTATAGAGAAATGAAATGAAATGTCCAGTGCCACACAGGTACAGTACAATTTTCTCAATTATTTTACCTGTAAGACGGTACACAGCACAGCACAGAATTCTTTTAAAAACTTAGTCCTCAGCAGTTGCTTCACAAATAAAGTTACAAGCAGCAGTGAAATTTAAGGAACAAAGATGAAAAACAAATGTTATCTCAGTATCTGAGCAGACATTAAAGAAACTCTTTGATGGGGCAGACATAATGGTGCCAACTTTAGCAGCAATATCAGGGGGTCCTCACTGACATGGGATGATGTGACTCACATGACGAGGTGAGTGGAGCACTAATGTGAGATGTGACCAGGAAGCAAAGGTTTAAAATAGGGAGTGGCACTTTAAAGAACAAGATAGGACAGAAAAAACAAACAACATTAAAGCAAACAAAAAGATAAAAGAGGAGACTTAAAGCAGACTTGTTAGCTAGAATTTCACCTCTATGCCCAGATCTCAGTGAAAAGACATATGGACATATTTCCAATATTGTTGGACTTCTAACATGGTTATACCACAATTCTCACCATAGCCAAGAATCGGCTCATTATTTCTGTTTTACTTCCAACTTCCATTCCATCCCCTTCATGAGCTGAGTTTCTCTAATTCTTCCATTTATGACCGACCAGAGACATTTCACATTGCTAGCTGTTCAATTTGTAAGTTTGTCGTACTTTTAAGTGCCTTTTTTAAAAAAAATGCAGATACTTTATAAATATTGTAATGATGTGAGGTGCTGGTGTTGGACTGGGGTGGACAACGTCAGAAATCACACAACACCAAGTTATAGTCCAACAGGTTTATTTGAAAACACATACTTTCAGGACACTGCTCCTTCATCAGGTGAAGTGAGAAAGAAGTGCACAGAACACAGAATTTATCAGCAAAAGATCAAAGGGTTACACCACTGATGAGTATGTATTAAACAAACCTAAGATGCTGTTAAATCTTTAATCAGTTAGAAGGTTTTAATTGATTAATACGTATATGTAAATCCCTGAATTCCTTTCAAGTCACAGTCCTGAGAGAACTAAAGGTTTTATCAGTGTAAAGAAGAGGTGACATTTTAGGTCAGACAATGCATGTTAGGTGTGAGGCCTTGTTTAAAATCTGTTTGTGTTTTGGTTTGGAGTCAGACTGGTTTTATTTCTAAAATAGGAATTTATAAAACACCACATTGACTGACTGTCTATAGATTCTGTGCTTTTTGAACAAAATAGAATGTATCTCCAAATACAAATTCACCCCATAGATCCACGTGTGTGTGTGTGTGTATGTGTGTGTGTGTGTGTGTGTGTGTGTGCGCGCGCGCATGCGTGCGTGTGAGAGAGAGAGTGAGAGAGAGAGACAGAGTGAGTGTGTGTGTTGGAGTGGGTGGAGGGAGAATGTGTGTGTGGGGGGGTAGAGAGAGTGTGTGTGAGTGTGAGAAGGGGGCGAGAAAGAGAATGAGTATGTGTGTGTATGAGTGAGGGGGAGGAAGAGAGAGAGAGTGTGTGGGGGGGGAGGAGAGAGAGAGAGTGAGTGTGTGCATGGGAAGGAGAGAGAGAGTGAGTGTGTGTGTCTGTGTGTGTGGGGAGGAGAGAGAGAGTGAGTGGGGAGAGAGAGAGAGTGTGTGTGTGGGGAGGAGAGAGAGAGTGAGTGTGTGTGTCTGAGTGTGTGTGTGAGTGGGGAGAGAGAGAGTGTGTGTGTGGGGAGGAGAGAGAGAGTGAATGCGTGTGTCTGTGTGTGTGTATGAGTGGGTGGGGAGAGAGAGAGAGTGAGTGTGTGTGTGGGAAGGACAGAGAGAATGAGTGTGTGATTATGTGTATGTGTGAGATGGGGAGAGAGAGTGAGATTGTGTGTTGGGGCTGGTGGAGATTTACATATACATATTAACCAATTAAAACCTTCTAACTAATTAAAGATTTAACAACATCTTAGGTTTGTTTAATACATCCTTATCAATGGTGTGACCCTTTGATCTTTTACTTATAAATTCTGTGTTCTTTGTGCTTCTTTCTCACTTCATCTGATGAAAGTGGCTATGGTCCAAAAGATTGTGTTTTCAAATAAAGCTGTTGGACTGTAACCTGGTGTCGTGTAAATATTGTAAGTAACACAATTCTAAGCAACGTTACAGCAAACTGTTACAACAGTGATAGAAATGGACTATCAGTTTTTGACGTCCATGACCTGGAACCTTTCATTTACTAAAATGCTTTACAAAAAACTGAAAAACACTGACTTAAGATGGTTACAGTGATGCCATCTATGTTGAATTCCGTGAGTAATGTGCCTTCATACCCCTTGTACACATCCAACATATAGACAAGACATTTGCTCTATGTGAATCTGCAGTTGCGTGCAAGAATTCCCTTACGTGTATTAATGGGCTCCACCCTGAACGTAAATTCACTTTTCAAATGCAACAGCCAAATGGCCTCTCTTTCTTTGATATGCTATTGAGAAATCTGCCAGGGGGTTCCTCCTACTGTCTTTGTCCTGTTGTCTAAGCCTGTCACCACTGATCAGTACACACATTAGAGACAACAAGGTGCAGGGCTGGATGAACACAGCAGGCCAAGCAGCATCATAGGAGCAGAAAGGCTGATGTTTCGGGCCTAGACCCTTCATCAGAAGGGACTGGTATAGTTCTGTATTCCATTAGATGGACTTTAACAGCAACTGTTAGAGTGGCACACTTGCATGTTCTGGATACGACATGTATGAATAATTAGGGCCTTGTTCTTTGCAGACAGAACATACATGTACACGCAAAACACTTCTTTCAACTCCACAAAATAACATGAAGAACAGCGGACGCTGGAGATTGGAAACAAACACAAACAGAAATTGCTGGAGAAACTCAGCAGGTCTGACAGCATCTGTGGAGAGAGAAACAGAGTTAATGTTTCAAGTCCAGTGACCCTTCTTCAGAACTGGCAGGTGAGACACCTATATACTGGTTCATTACTCAGGACAATGCCTTGACCAAGCAGAGTCAGCATGCCTGGTTTAAAATTTAAACAAGTCTGGTGGTTAGCTGTCAATTATCATTAACTAATCCATTTTCCATGGCATTACCTTTATTAAAGTCCACTTGCCAACCAACTCTCCTCGCATAGTATAAATGTTGATTTTCTCCTTATATTAGTTTTTAGTCCTGATGTGTACAAGACAAAAACATTTCAATAAGACATGTTCCTTTTTCAAAAATGCTCCAGTTTCCAAATGACTAAATATCAATTATTTTTTAAAGATGCATTTCTTTCTTTTTTTCTTTAGAAATAATACATTCACTTTCTGATGGATGTACCATAAATTCACTGGAATTTTACCAAGGTGGCAAAGTTAAGTTTAGGAACTGAGGAGAAATGACCATAACTAGAGGCTTGTTTTCCTTGGTTTGTGGAAGTTTAAGGAGTGATTTGGTTGAGGTTTTAGGGATTTTGATATTAATTAATTGGACAGATAGAAATATTTTCTACTGGTGATGGAGTCTAAGATAAGGCAATATAACTTTATAACCATGATCTTATTGAATGGCAGAACAAACATGAACTAATGCAGATACACTGAACTTGCAATGTTAACTGTGCTTTCTCTCCACAGATGCTGTCAGACCTGCTGAGTTTCTCCAGCAATTTCTATTTTTGAAACATTGTTTCCCTGAGCAGAAAATTAAAGTTGAGTGGATAAATTTCTGATTCTTAATCTGCTCCATAACTGGTTGTCAATTTGGAGCTAGTGGCATTGAAGTACACTCACCTAAATTGGGCATTAGGTTCATATTTGCCTTGACCCCTCCTGCTGTGATTGGCCAGCATTGCAACATTCCTCCCTGTATCACTTCTCCCTTGACCCAACAGGAGCTGTTTACCCATTGAAAGACTTATTCCAAAATCAACATGTTCCTTTCTGGAGCTACAGTGGCCAAACCACCAATACTTGGCGGAATTTGCAAGAACCTACCTTGTCTGCTGGCTAACAGTAGAAAGATCAAAAAATGTCTCCTCAGACTGTACTTTACTAGGCCACAATAGGATCAGAAAGTTAAAAATATGTAAACCTTCCAGCATCAAAGTGAGACTGAAGGAAAAATTTATGATGAATTGTAATCACTATTGCTTGGTGACAGTACGGGCATCTTTTAGAAAGGCTTCAGACTAAGAACTAATGGCAGCTAACTGTGTCCACTTTTCCATTGACAGTGTACAAGGGTGCACTGGGTAGACCTCCTGAAAAAGCTGAGGCATTTGCCTGAGTCAGAAAAACCATGACATTGTGGAGGGCTCAGTCTCCCTAGTCACAGTATGACTGAAGATTGATGATTCACCAATTTCTGCACTTGGAGCCAATCAGATTTCTGGGCCTTTAATATTTAACAAACATCCAATACCAGCAAGGATGAGGAAGCACAATCAGATCTCCACCTATCTGAGCATAAAATGTTTGCAAGACTGACATCTGGCCTTCAGAGGATTAGTTACGAAGAGAGATTATACAAATTAGGCCTGTTTTCTCTAGAATTTAGGAGTTTAAGGGTGACCTGATCTTAACTCAGGGTAGATAAAGATAAACTATTTCCATTGGTTGAGTATTCTAGAACTAGAGGGCATAGTCAGAGAATTAGGGTCAGACCATCAGGAGAGATGTTAGGAAGCACTTCTACACAAAGGCTGGTAGAGGTTTGGAACTCTCTTCCACAAACAGCAGTGGATGTTGGATCAGTTGTTTATTTAAAATCTGAGATAGATACATTCTTCTTAAGCAAAGTTATTAAGTGATATGGGCCAAAGGCGGATATATGAAGTTAGGCCACAGATCAGCCATGATCTCATTGAAAGGCAAAACAGGCTTGAGGAGCTGAATGGTCTACTTCTGCACTTGTGTTCCTATGATGCAGAGTCCCTTGTATATCACAGCATTGTCCCTACTGTGGCATCAGACTCAAACCAGCAACCAATAACATTAAAGAACATAAGTTCTACCAGTATCGGGAACATTGGAATGGCTCAGAGCTGGATTTTCTACTCCAGATTTCTGACTTACAACAAAATGGAATTTAATACCATCCTTGAGGCATGTTTGGAGGCGGGAGAAGTTTAACTAGCCTGGGGGAGCTGGTTCACTTAGTACCTGATAGAGGGCCTTGGCATTGGGAAGGTGGTGATTTACACCAGCCTCTGCCCATTCTTCCAAACACTTTGCTCTCGCAGTCAATGCCAAGCCCCTCAATACAACCCCATAATGCTGGGCTCTGGCTTTCTGCTAAGTGTAGAAACTGCTGGAAGCTACCACTACTTACAGTCATAGAGTCATAAAGATGTACAGCACGGAAACAGACCCTTCAGGCCTACTCATCCATGCCGACCAGATATCCTAAATTAATCTAGTCCCATTTGCCAGCATTTGGCCCACATCCCTCTAAACCCTTCCCACTCATAAACCCATCCAAGTGCCTTTTAATTGTTATTATTGTACTTATTGTGACTCAGAATAAAATGGAGAGGTGCCGGCCTCTGATTGGTTGTCAGCTCAATGGGATGGGAAGTTTCACCCGAAGGGATCCAGGGAAAGGCCTTTGACATCTTGATCAAATTTCACCCCAAAAAATTACAACTGCGCTCTCCCAGCAAGTTCCACTGGTGAAGTTATTGTGAAGCCAATGAGGATTCCTGTAGAATTTCGACTCACTTCCTGGTTTTGTGGAGAAATAATGTTTTGTAACAGACACAGAGGCATAAATTCTCGACGATCTATAAACACTTAGTGCGTACAATTTCTGGTGACATTTTGTAACATCTTGTCTTGGAGTACATTGGATTCGGGTTTATGGCTGTGGTTAATTTTAAATGTTTCTTTGAGGGACTGGGAAGATAAATCTATTGAAAGTGTTCTGCCAGATACATGTGAGACATGTACAGAAGGCTGAAGCAGCCTGTGTTACACTACTCCGGATTTTGTGTCTTATTGTCATAGAATCATACAGTCATAGAGGTTCTCATCTCTTCTTAACCTCTTTTATTTTCTAAATATTTTCATTTGCACAGTGGTTTTGGGTTTTATTTTACACCATTCAGCTATAAAAGTAAAAATTGCATGCATTTTAAAATTTAAAGAAGGACATGTCCATTGAAGTTAAGAGAAATAAAATTGGGAGAGAGAAATGTCAATTGACTGTTGGCTCACTATCATCCGTTTTACACTCGCATCAAGTCAAGATCGAGCTCGTGAACTTTCACTTATTGGTAAAATTTGTGGGTTTTATGTAGAGTTGCCAACACTAATTATTCATTGAATTGATCGATTATAATAACTAAAGAGTACCAAAGTCTGCTGCTGTGAAAATAACATCCATTTCTAACCTCTTCTAGTTCACAATGAAATCTTCATCAGTTTGAAAAGCAAGCCTGACATTGACATTTGAAAAGTGCTCCTTGATGGATCTTCTTCACTATTCCAGATGTTCCACCGTGTGGCTCAGATTTCCCTTGGCTCCTCCTGCTGTGATGAGCCAGCTGTGTTACATCCCTCGCTGCATCTCTTCTCCCTGAAACATACGGCTTGTGTCATTATGTTTCTGCTGCTGTCATATTCCCTCGTGCAATTATTCCATCCTTTTATGTGCTGCGTCACTGCGGTTTTCTCAAAGCCTTTTTAGCTTCTCAGTACCTTGCCTCGTGAGTCACACTTGAGCCACTGTTTTTATAAGAGGCCTTAATGTCCAGCAAAAATACCTCAACTTACAGCTTTCAGTAATGAATTAAAAATTAGACACAGGCTTGGTTTACAGAGCATGGATGTGCATTTCTTTTTTTGTTAGTTGATGAAAAATAAGTCCATGTTCTCATTAACTTATTTGTAACTTGCAGAATATCTTATTTGCTTTGTTATTTATTGTTCCTTGAGTTACTTCGAGTTAACTGTCATGCCTATGACTGAAACTACATTCTCACCCAATGAATAAACGTCCCTTGGGTGGAATCACAAGAAATCCCGAATTTGGAGGTGGGATTGGGAGAAAAACGAGCAAATCTTGTGTTGGCGGTCAATTCACCTCCCTCCACCCCAGGCAATTGTGGTGATGGTAGGGTCTGTCTGACACCAGCTGCCCACTTGGTAGCAACAGACAAATATCTATTATCATTTAGAAACCCTCTCAGGGGCAGATCAGTGATGCCACTGGCATCTTCCAGGCAGAGGGGGGAATGAGGTCTTCACTAAGGCTGCAGCCTGCAGGGAGCTGGAGATCACCTCTCAGTAGAAGATTAGAAGGCCTGGAGAGGTTTTGTCTCGGTCTCGAGCTTTAAACCTATGCCTCCAGTTTTGGACTCCCCAGCCATATTGGGAAAAGACTGTTAAATGTTGTAATTGTACCTGCCTCCACCACTTCCTCTGGCAGCTCATTCCATACATGCACCATCCTCTGCATGAAAAAGTTGCCCCTTAGGTCCCTTTAAATCTTTCCCCTCTCACCTTAAACCTATGCCGTCTAGTTTTGGACTCCCCAGCCACACCGGGAAAAGACTTTGCCTATTTACCGTATCCAGGATTTTATAAGTATTTATAAGGTCACCCCTCAGCCTCTGACGCTCCAGGAAAAAAAAGTCCCAGCTTATTCAACCTCTCCACAACATCTATATCTTACAATAATATTGAAAATAATGAATATTTCCCCAACTCCATTCATTTTATTTAGAAGGTGATTAGTGTCATTGAATTATGCAATATATCAGAAAGGGCAGTGCAGTCATAAGAGACAGCTACTGTGTGCAAGTATTAATCAAGTACTGCTACAGTAGCTGAAAAGTAAAAACCAAAAGAACTGCAGACGCTGCAAATCAGAAACAAAAACAGAAATTGCTGGGAAAGCTCAGTAGGTCTGGCAGCATCTGTGAAGGGAAAATCAGAGTTAACATTTCGGGTCTGGTGACCCTTCCTCAGAACTGATGATAGCTAGGAAAATGTCATTTTATGTGCAGAAGATAGGGTGGGGGGAGGGGTTAGGGTGTAAACGATAGGTGGGGATAAAGACCAAAGAGAGAGAAGTGCAGTTGGTCAGACAAAGAAGTGGTTAATGATCTAGCTAGGAGGGTGAATAGCTGTTAATGGAGACTGTTAGTGACTAACAATAGCTAGTGTGTAATGGTAGGCTATGTGATAACAAGGCCTGGTGTGTGGGGTAGGGGGCTAGGGCATGAGAGAGTTTAGGCCCTAAAATTATTGAACTCGATATTGAGTCCAGAGGGCTACAGGTTCCCCAAGCGGAAAATGAGGTGTTGTTCTTCCAGCTTGCACTGAGGTTCGCTGAAACACTGCAGCAAGCCAGAGAGAGACATGTTGGCCAGGAAACAGGGTGTTGTGTTAAAGTGGCAGGCAACAGGTAGTTCAGGGTCATTTTGGCGGGCAGAACAATGATGTTCTCTGAAGTGGCCCCCCAATTTACACAGTCTGCATAGGTGTAACACCTGTCCATTTACCTCCTCCCTCCTCAGTATCCAAGGGCCCAAACATCCCTTCCAGGTGAACATAAGAACCAGGAGCAGGAGTAGGTCATCTGGTCCTTTGATCCTGCTCTGTCATTCAATAAGATCATGGCTGAACTTTTCATGGACCCAGCTCCACTTACCCACCCTCTCACCATAACCCTTAATTCCTTTACTATTCAAAACCTTATCTATCATAGCTTTAAAAACATTCAATGGGGAAGCCTCAACTACTTCATTGGGCAGGGAATTCCACAGATTCAAAACTCTTTGGGTGAATAATCTCCTCCTCAATTCAGTTCTAAATCTGCTCCCCCTAATTTTGAGACAATGCCCTCTTGTTCTAGTTTCACCAGCCAGCGAAAACAACTTCCCTACTTCTATCTTGTCTATTCCCTTCATAATTTCATATGTTTCCATAAGTTGCCCCCTCATTCTTCAAAATTCCAATGAATATAGTCCCAGTCAACTCAATCTCTCCTCATAATCCAACACCCTCAACTCCAGAATCACCCTATTGAACATCCTCTGCACCCATCCAGTGCCAGTACATCCTTTCTCAAGGAAGGAGACCAAAACTGCACGCAGTACTCCAGGTGTGGCCTCACCTGCACCCTATACAGCAGTAACATAACCTCCCTGCTTTTAAACTCAATCCTTCTAACACAGAAAGACAAAATTCCATTTGCCTTCTTAATTACCTGCTGTACGTGCAAACCAATCTTCTGCAATTCATGCACAAGGACACTCAGGTCCCTCTGCACAGCAGCATACTACAATTTTTTACTGTTCAAATAATAATCCTTTTTACTGATATTCCTATCAAAATGGATGACTTCACATTTATCAACATTGAATTCCATCTGCCAAACCTTTGCCCACTCACTTAAACTATCTATATCCCTCTGCAAACTTTCAGAGTCCCCTGCACATTTTGCTCTACCACTCATCTTAGTGTCATCTGCAAACTTTGACACATTACACATGGTCCTCAACTCCAAATCAGCTATATAAATTATAAACAATTGTGGTCCCAACACTGATCCCTGAGGCACACCACTAATCACTGATCACCAACCAGAAAAGCATTCATTTATCCCCACTGTTTTCTGTTAGGTAACCAATCCTCTATCCATGCTAATACGTTGCCTGTAACGCCGTGCACTTTTGTCTTATGCAGCAGCGTTTTGTACGGCATCTTGTCAATGTCTTTTGGCAATCTAGATACACCACACCCACCGGTTCCCCATTTTCCACCGCGCTTGTAATATTTTCATAGAATTCCAGCAAATTAGTCAAGCATGACCTGTCTTTCATGAACCCATGCTGTGTCCACCCAAAGGGGCAATTTCTATCTGGATGTCTTGCTATTTCTTCATTGATGATAGTTTCAAGCATTTTTCCCACTACAGAAGTTAAACTAACCGGCCTATAATTCCCTGTCTTTTGTCTACCTCCTTTTTTTAAACAGTGGCACCACATCAGCTGTTTTCAAACTGCTGGAACTATTCCAGAGTCCAGCGAATTTTGGAAAATTACCACGAACACATTTGCTATTACTCCTGCCATCTCTTATAGTGCCCTGGGATGTATTCCATCAAGGCAAGGAGACTTGTCTATCTTTAACTCCATTAGCTTGCTCAACACTACCTGTTTCATGATAATGATCGTGTCTAGGTCCTCACCTACCTTAGTCTCTTTGATATCAGTTACTGGCAAGTTATTTGTGTCTCCCACTGTGAAGACCAACACAGAGTACCTGTTCGATGCCTTGGCTATTTCCTCATTTCCCGTTATTAAATCCCCCTTCTCATCCTCAAAATGTTTATCTTAGTCACTCTGTTTCATTTTATATATTTATAGAAACGTTTGCTATCTGTCTGTATATTCTGAGCTAGTTTAGACTCATAATCTATCTCAGTTTTCATTGTAGCCTTTTATGTGGCTTTCTGTTAACCTTTAAAGTTTTCCCAATTTTCTAGTTTCCCACTGGCCTTTGCCACTCTGTATGCCTTATCTTTCAATCAGCAACACTTCACCTGCACTTCCCACAATCTAGTCTACTGCATTTACTGCTCACAATGAGGTCACTTCTACAATGGGGAAACAAAACATAGACTGGTTGGCAGCTTCACAGAACATCTATGTTCTGCTCACAAAAATGACCCTGAGCTTCCAGTTGCCTGTCTCCATTAACAGCTATTCACCCTTCTAGCCAGATTTACTCCTTTGTCCAACTGTTTTTCTCTCTCTTTGGGCTCTATCCCCACATATTTCTTACTTCTTACACCCTCCCCTCACCTTATCTTCTGCATATAAACCGACATTTTCCCAGCTACCATCAGTGCTGAGGAAGGGTCCTGGATCCGAAACGTTAACTCTGATTTCTCTTCACAGATGCTGCCAAACCTGCTGAACTTTTCCAGCTGAAAAATAAATCCATTTTCTAATGTTTAAAGCACTATCTAAATCAAAACAGTTTAATACTCATTACATTCTTACACTGATTCTTGATTAAAATGAGAAATAATGGGCCCGGCCTTCTGGTCTATATACTCAGAAACTGGCCATAGCCTACGCGATGGCATGTCTCCATGGAAACACCAACACACATTTGCTAACTCCACAGGAGCTGACTATTGGAAGGTTAAACTTCCTGTAGGCAATTCCCTGAGTGCCCAAGACCAGGCATGAATATTTCCAACTCTGGCTCTGAGTCAGAGCTGTGGAAGTGGTCCGACTTACTGAACTGGGTAATTACCCAGGGGGGATGTCTGTACGGACCAATATGAAACCAGATCAATGCCTACTCGAGTCAAAAATCCAGCATCAGTATTTTTCATTCTATCTCAGTGCACACTCAGATTACTCAAACGCCAAACCCCATACTGCCTCTTCAACGCATAACTTGTGGGAATATGTGAATATGCATCATGTTCATCATCTCATTTGTCTTTTCTCTCATTTTTTGACAGCTCTGCCTTCCCTGACTCTCCACCCTCACAATCCCTGCCCCCTCCATGCCTCATTCCCTCAGCACCTGTCTCCATCCTTCCCCACCCTCACAATCCCTGTCCCCACCCCGCCTGCCCCGAATACCCATGCTCACATCTCCTATGCCCCTCCTGCAACTCCCCACCTCCCTGAAAGCTCCCATTCCCTATCTTCCTGCCCTCATATACCTGCGTGCCCTAATTCTTCACCCTCACTTGTACTGTCCTTGAGCCCCCATCCTCACAGATCCTGCCCCCTCACTCCTTCTCTTCACAGTTCCTCCACCAGCCCAACCTCTACTTTCACCTCCTTAAATTCCAAAGGAAAAGACACACACACACACACACACACACACACACACACCCTCTCACACACACACACACTCACACACACACACACACTCACACACACTCACACGAAAAGACACGAGAACCATGTGTCCATTGTAGGGTTTTTCATAAATCGCTGAGAAAAATACAGCAGATCTGGAGAAAGAAACAGAGTTAATGTTTCAGGTCTAGAGATCCTTCTTCAGAAGGTCAGAAACCACACATCAAGTTATAGTCCAGGGAAGGGCCCAGACCCGAAACGTCAGCCTTCCTGCTCCTCTTATGCTGCTTGGCCTGCTGTGTTCATCCAGCTCTACACCTTGTTATCTCAGATTCCAGCATCAGCACTTCCTACTATCTCTGAGGTTATAGTCCGACAAGTTTATTTGAAAACACAAGCTTTCAGAGTCTTACTCCTTCTTCAGGTGTCAGTGAGAGAGATAGTATCTGACCCAGAATTTCTAAGAAACAGATCAAAGGGTCACACCATTGATGAGGATGTACTAAACAAACCTAAGAAGCTGTTAAATCTTTAATCAGTTAGAAGGATTTAATTGATTAATATGTATATGTAAATCTCCAAATTCCTTTCAAGTCACTGTCCTGAGAGAACTAAAGGTTTTATCAGTGTAAGAAGAGGTGACATTTTAGGTCAGACAATGCATGTTAGGTGTAAGGCTTTGTTTAGAATCTGTGTTTTAGTTTGGAGTCAGACTGGCTTTATTTCTAAAGTAGGAATTTATAAAATGCCACATTGACTGACTTCTATAAATTGTGTGCTTTTTGACCAAAATAGAATGTATCTGCAATACAAATTCACCCCATAGATTCGTGTGTGTGTGTGTGTGTGTGTGTGTGTGTGTGAGTGAGAGAGAGAGAGAGTGGAGAGGGTGAAGAAAGAGAGAGAGATAGAGAGAAAAGATACTGTGTATGTGTGCTTGAGAGACTGTGTGTGTACAGGAGAGGATCTCTGTGTGTGTTTGTTCATACTCTCTCTCTCCCACTCTCACACACACACACACACACACACACACACAAACACACACACACGTGTATCTATGGGGTGAATTTGTATTTGCAGATACACTCTATTTTGTTCAAAAAGCACACAATTTATAGAAGTCAGTCAATGTGGCAATTCCTACTTTAGAACTAAAACCAGTCTGACTCCAAACTAAAACAAAGGCAGATTCTAAACCAGGCCTCACACCTAACAAGCATTATCTGACCTGAAGTGTCACCACTTCTTTACACTGATAAAAACTTTACTTCTCTCAGGACCGTGACTTCAAAGGAATTTGGCGATTTACATATACATATTTATCAATTAAAACTTTCTAACTGATTAAAGATTTAACAGCATTTTAGGTTTGTTTAGTACATCCTCATCAGTGGTGTGACCCTTTGATCGTTTACTTATAAATTTTTTGTCTGATGCTTCTTCTATCACTAACACTTGAAGAAGGAGTAAGACTTCAAAAACTTGTGTTTTCAACTAAACCTGTTGGACTATAACCTGGTGTTGTGTGATTTCTGACCTTGTCCACCTCAGAGCAACACCAGCACCTCACATTATGGCCTTCTTCAGAAAACCTTCGTCAGCTCTCTCCCCACAAATGCTGACAGACCTGCTGAGTTTTCCCAACAATTTCTGCTTTCCAGCATCTGCAGTTCTTTGGTTTTTTTTTGGTTTTGTGGTGCTTTTCGTGTTATTGAAGGGTCGAGAAATTACAAACAAAGCACATTCCATCCCCGCCTCTTTGACCGGTCTGTCTCCTCTCCACCTATCTTCTCCTCTATCCACCTTCTATCGCCTCCCCCTCTCTCCCTATTTATTTCAGAACCCCCTTCCCTTCTCCCATTTCTGAAGAAGGGTCTAGGCCCAAAACGTCAGCCTTCCTGCTCCTCTGATGCTGCTTGGCCTGCTGTGTTCATCCAGCTCTACACCTTGTTATCTCAGATTCTCCAGCATCTGCAGTTCCTACTATCTCTGAAACATTTCCCATGAAAGTAGGTGCAAAAAGCTGTGTCCTTGCCGCAGCAAACGAAACTCCTTTGTAGAAATCTAACCCTTTATTCTTCCTTGGTGAACTGGGGAAAACGTGGGGGAAGGTTATATAAATTTCCTTTGCCCCCTCCCATTGCAGTATCATAATCCGGGAGCAGTAATTTCAGTGGCTGATGCTCAAAGCAGCCTGTCCTTCCAGCATTAATCTCAAAAGGTCATGTCCAGGAGGAAATTTCAATCACACACATACTCTCTCTTTCTCTGTCTATCCCTCCCTCCCTCTCTCTCTTTCTGTCTCTCTATCCCTCCCTTTCTCTCTCTCTCCCTCTTTGCCTTTATTCATTTCTGTGTTCATCTCTCTTCGTGGAGATGTTTAATCAACTGGGAGAAGCATTGGCTGAGCTGGGTGGAGGAGAAGTTTAAACCACTTCAGAAGTCGCACTCACCAGTTCAAAGTCACAGACTGCTCAGGATCAGCAAGATCCTGAATGGGTTTGGGGGTGTCAGAGCTGGGGGTCCTTCCCTAACCCTTCCATCTCTTCCTCTCTCTGCCTCTCTCTATCCCTCTTCTCTCGCTCTTTCTCTGTCACCTACCCCTCCCCTGACCCCGGCTAACAGCTTTTTTCTCTCCAGCTCCTCGATCTCTCACAAAAGGGTACTGTGCTCATCTCTCTCTGACTGGGAAACAACTGTGAAATCGACCATTGGAAGATTAAACTTGTAGAAACCAATTTCCCCTGCACCCTGATATTCATGGCAGATGGTGAATGTCTCTGACCCTGACTCTTTGGGAGAGATCTGATTTCCTGAAGCAGATAGTTACCCAGGAAATGTTTGATAGTTTAAAACTATTTCTAACTCCTGGGTAACTATACAGTTATAGACCTACCAATTCACCAAACCAGACATTAAAATCATTGCTATAGGCCTCCGAAAAGTTCCAGAGGATGTAGAGGAAAAGATTGCAAAGATGATTCTGGATAGGAGCGAAAGTAACAGGGTAGTTGTTATGGGGGACTTTAACTTTCCAAATATTGACTGGAAACGCTATAGTTCGAGTACTTCAGATGGGTCAGTTTTTGTCCAATGTGTGCAGGAGGGTTTCCTGACACAGTATGTAGATAGGCCAACAAGAGGCGAGGCCACATTGGATTTGGTACTGGGTAATGAACCAGGCCAGGTGTTAGATTTGGAGGTAGGTGAGCACTTTGGTGATAGCGACCACAATTCGGTTACGTTTACTTTAGCGATGGAAAGGGATCGGTATATACCGCAGGGCAAGAGTTATAGCTGGGGGAAAGGCAATTATGAGGCGATGAGGCAAGATTTAGGATGCATAGGATGGAGAAGGAAACTGCAGGGGCTGGGAACAATTGAAATGTGGAGCTTGTTCAAGGAACAGCTACTGCGTGTCCTTGAGAAGTATGTACCTGTCAGGCAGGGAGGACGTGGTCGAGCGAGGGAACCGTGGTTTACTAAAGAAGTTGAATCTCTTGTCAAGAGGAAGAAGGAGGCTTATGTAGAGATGAGGCGTGAAGGCTCAGTGAGGGCGCTTGAGAGTTACAAGTTAGCCAGGAAGGACCTAAAGAGAGAGCTAAGAAGAGCCAGGAGGGGACATGAGAAGTCTTTAGCAGGTAGGATCAAGGAAAACCCTAAAGCTTTCTATAGGTATGTCAGGAATAAAAGAATGACTAGAGTAAGATTGGGGCCGGTCAAGGACAGTAGTGGGAAGTTGTGCGTGGAGTCCGAAGAGATAGGAGAGGTGCTAAATGAATATTTTTTGTCAGTATTCACACAGGAAAAAGACAATGTAGTCGAGGAGAATACTGAGATACAGTCTATTAGACTAGACGGGATTGAGGTTCATAAGGAGGAGGTGTTAGCAATTCTGGAAGGTGTGAAAATAGATAAGTCCCCTGGGCCGGATGGGATTTATCCTATGATTCTCTGGGAGGCTAGAGAGGAGATTGCAGAGCCTTTGGCTTTGATCTTTATGTCGTCATTGTCTACAGGAATAGTGCCAGAAGACTGGAGGATAGCAGATGTTGTCCCCTTGTTCAAGAAGGGGAGTAGAGACAACCCTGGTAATTATAGACCAGTGAGCCTTACTTTGGTTGTGGGTAAAGTGTTGGAAAGGATTATAAGAGATAGGATTTATAATCATCTAGAAAGGAATAATTTGATTAGGGATAGTCAACACGGTTTTGTGAAGGGTAGGTCGTGCCTCACAAACCTTATTGAGTTCTTCGAGAAGGTGACCAAACAGGTGGATGAGGGTAAAGCGGTTGATGTGGTGTATATGGATTTCAGTAAAGCGTTTGATAAGGTTACCGATGGTAGGCTATTGCAGAAAATACAGAGGCATGGGATTGAGGGTGATTTAGCGGTTTGGATCAGAAATTGGCTAGCTGTAAGAAGACAGAGGGTGATGGTTGATGGGAAATGTTCATCCTGGAGTTCAGTTACTAGTGGTGTACCGCAAGGATCTGTTTTGGGGCCACTGCTGTTTGTCATTTTTATAAATGACCTGGATGAGAGCGTAGAAGGATGGGTTAGTAAATTTGTGGATGACACCAAAGTCGGTGGAGTTGTGGATAGTGCGGAAGGATGTTGCAGGTTACAGAGGGACATAGATAAGCTGCAGAGCTGGGCTGAGAGGTGGCAAATGGAGTTTAATGCGGAAAAGTGTGAGGTGATTCACTTTGAAAGGAGTAACAGGAATACAAAGTACTGGGCTAATGGTAAGATTCTTGGTAGTGTGGATGAGCAGAAAGATCTCGGTGTCCATGTGCATAGATCACTGAAAGTTGCCACCCAGGTTGATAACGTTGTTAAGAAGGCGTACAATATGTTAGGTTTTATTGGTAGAGGGATTGAGTTTCGGAGCCATGAGGTCATGTTGCAGCTGTACAAAACTCTGGTGCGGCCGCACTTGGAGTATTGCGTACAGTTCTGGTCACCGCATTATAGGAAGGATGTGGAAGCATTGGAAAGGGTGCAGAGGAGATTTACCAGGATGTTGCCTGGTATGGAGGGAAGGTCTTATGAGGAAAAGCTGAGGGTCTTGAGGTTGTTTTCATTAGAGAGAAGAAGGTTAAGAGGTGACTTGATAGAGACATACAAGATGATCAGAGGATTAGATAGGGTAGACAGTGGGAGCCTTTTTCCTCGGATGGTGATGGCTAGCACGAGGGGACATAGCTTTAAATTGAGGGGTGATAGATATCGGTCAGATGTCAGAGGTAGGTTCTTTACTCAGAGAGTAGTAAGGGCATGGAATGCCCTGCCTGCAAAAATAGTAGACTCGCCAACTTTAAGGGCATTTAAACGGTCATTGGATAAACATATGGATGATAATGGAATAGTTTAGGTTAGATGGGCTTCAGATTGGTTTCACAGGTCGGCGCAACATCAAGGGCTGAAGGGCCTGTACTGCGCTGTAATGTTCTATGTTCTATGTTCTATATAGTCACCCCAAAAGAAACACGAGACATGATGTGACAAGAGACACTGGAGGTTAACTGTTAATCTCCCACTCTTGGCTCAAAGCAAATTGAACGGCCTGCATTCCTGAATTCTGCAGGAAAGAGGGGCTGTTTGAGCACATTGTTGTCAGTATTTTGAAAATGAAACCAAGCTTGTGGCAAACAGACCCCAGATTAACAACCATCTGTGACCCAAAGGAAGTTCAGAATAACATGATGAGAAGCAGACTGCATGCCTCTGTAATAACTTGCCTTTCTCAGGCAGTGTAGAATTGAGCCACACATACGAATAGAGTAGAAACATGTTTAATCTCTAATCTAATATGAATTATTTGAATTCATTTGGGTTTGTTTTAAAAGACACTACAATTGGCTTTTTGTGAAGTTGATGATTAGATAGATAGGGAGGATCAAGGCTGTGGAGGAATTTGAAAGCAAGGATGAAAATATTAAAATCAGGATGTCATTCTGGGTCAGTGTCAGACAATAGAACTTGTTATGGGGTTTGGAAGACATCAAATGGAGGGTAGAATATGAGAGACTAACCAGGATTGCACTGGAACAGTGGAGCCTAGAGGTTAAAAAGTCACAAATGAAGGTTTTAGCAGACAAGTTCAGAAGGGGATAATATTGAATTTGTTAAAAAAAGGCAAAAATAGTCAACATTTTGTGACTCTTCATTAGAAGAGTCTTCTAATGGGCAGCACAGTGGTGCAGTGGTTAGCACTGCTGCCTCACTGCGCCAGGGACGTGGGTTTGATTCCAGCCTTGGGCGACAGTTTGTGTGGAGTTTGCACAATGTCTGTGTGGATTTCTGCCGGGTGCTCTGGTTTCCACCCACAGTCCAACGATGTGCAGGTTAGGTGGATTGGCCATGCTATAAAATAGTCCTGTAGTGTCTAGGGATGTGCAGGCTGGGTGGGTTAGTCATAAGGTAAAAACCCTGCACAGGGCACAGAGATTTCTGAGTGATATATTGTTCAGACGGTTGGTGTAGACTTGATGGGCTGAATAGCCTCTTTTGCACTGTAGGGATTCTATGAGTCGCTGGATTTAAAATGTTCACTCTGTTTTCATCTCACTGATGTTGCCAGGCCTGCTGAGTTTTGCTAGCAATTTCTGTTTTTATTTTGGATCCCCAGCCCCCTCAGTTCTTGTGTTAACTTTATTGGAATAGTCAACCTTGGTGATGACAGGATGATGAGGACAGGAGATCAATTCATGTGTCAAAAACTGTTTCCTAGAGATGAATGGAATCAGTAGTTAGGGGACAGAGTTTTGGACTAAGAGTGAAGTCTTTGGTCTTTTCAATATTAAATTGAAGGAAATTTCAGCACATTCGATACTGGATGTCAAAAAGCAGGAGGCTGATCATTTAACACAAGCAGAGGAGTTGAGACAGGAGGTGATGAGGTAGAGCTCGGTGTTGACTAAAATAAGGCTGTGAAGCTTGAGGAGACCAAGGACTGATCCTTGGGACCTCAGTAGGAATAGAGAAGGCATTCCAAGTGAGGGTTAATGAGAATGGAATCATACTGAGAAGAGTTCCACTCAGCTGCACAACATTGGAGACACATCAGTGGATAACTGAGTGATCCACCATGCTAGAGGAAGGAGAAAACGTCACGTTAGTCATGCCATGTGATACGTCAGATGTGACTTTGATGAGAATTTTTCCTTATAAAGAGTACCAATGTTTAATTTAAGGATGCAAATAAACCAGTAAACTCACAGCATTTCAGGAGTTCCACAGCCTGCTGTTTTACCCATTCACACCAGAGAGAACAAGGGACTTGCTAATCAGTCACAGGACAATTCGGTGTCTCAGACATCATGTTCTTACAACTGACATACATCTCACATCACAGTCATAGCACTGACATGCCTTACTGAAGGAATGACCAGGTTGGAATGGCTGTGTTTTTTTCAGGCTTTACATGGAATTCCAGACAAGGTTTATTCATGTGTTATAATTCTACCATCTATCTTTTAAATATGCAACAGCCTTCTCATTATGGCTGTCATGAGTTTTCAGGGAAGGGAAGACTTTGGATCTTATTTTTCAGTATCCTTTCCTGTACTAGGAATGCTTCGCAACTTGAAGAAATTTCAAAACAAAAATTATCTCTCAGAAGTTGGACCCACGTCCTGTGCTTTTACAAAAGAAAAATCTCGCTTGACTTCACATGTTCCTTTAAATAATTTTAGCTGGGCTTCACTGTGTATCGCATCATGTGGTCCTCACCATGTCTCCAAAGGAAGTGTTTCTGTTATTAGTCTAATTGCTCTGGACTGCAGATGTCTGGAAGATATAGAAGAAGCCTTTGTCTGTTTTTCTTCACTTTATTTAACTTGCAACTATTTGAGAGTTTTACTGTGTTTCTTGCTGCGTTCCTATGTATTTTTGCAAGGCCAGAAATCACACAACACCAGGTCATAGTTCAACAGGTTTATTTGAAAACACAAGCTTTCAGAGCCTCCATCCTTCTTCAGGTGTTAGTGAGAGAGGTAGTATTTATAAGCAAAAGATCAAATGGCCATACTACTGATGACGATGTACTAAACAAACTTAAATTAAATCTTGAATCAGTTAGAAGGTTTTAATTGATAAACATGTATATGTAAATCCCTGAATTCTTTTGAAGTCACTGCCCTGAGAGAGCTAAAAGTTTTATCACTGTAAAGCAGAGGTGACATTTTAGGTCAGGCAATGCATGTTAGGTGTAAGACCTTGTTTATAATCTGTTTGTGTTTTAGTTTGGAGTCAGACTGGTTTTCTTTCGAAAGTAGGAATTCATAAAACGTCATATTGACTGACTGTCTATAAATTGTATGCTTTTCGAACCAAATAAAATGTATCTGCAAATATAAATTCACTGCATAGATTCACGTGAGTGTGTGTGTGTGTACGTGTGTGAGAGAGAGTGAGCGGGGGAAGAGAGAGTGTGTGTGAGTGAGGAGGGATGGAGAATGTGTGTGAGGGGTGTGTGAGGGAGAGAGAGTGTGTGTGCGTGTGAGTGTGTGTGAGTGTGTTTTTGTGTGTGTGAGGGACAGAGAGTATGTGTGTGTATGTGAGTGTGTTTTTGTGTTTGTGAGGGAGTGAGAGTATGTGTGTGTGTGTGAGGGAGTGAGAGTATGTGTGTTTGTGTGTGTGAGGGAGTGAGAGAGAATCTGTGTGAGAGGGGGTGAGAGAGAATGTGTGTGTGAGGGAGTGAGGGAGAATGTGTGTGTGAGGGAGTGAGAGAGAATGTGTGTGTGAGAGAGAATGTGTGTGAGAGGGGGTGAGAGAGAATGTGTGTGTGAGGGAGTGAGAGAGAATGTGTGTGTGAGGGAGAGAGTGTGTGTGAGGGAGTGAGAGAGAATGT
>NC_063335.1:32553155-32567376 GCF_021869965.1 Rhincodon typus
GTGAGGGAGAGAGTGTGTGTGAGGGAGTGAGAGAGAATGTGTGTGTGAGGGGGTGAGAGAGAATGTGTGTGTGTGAGGGAGAGAGTGTGTGTGAGGGGGAGAGAGTGTGTGTGTGTGTGTGAGTGTGTGAATGAGAGAGTATAGTGTGGTGGGGTGAGCTGTAATGCAACATGAACCCAAGATCCCGGTTGAGGCCATCCTCATGGCACTGAACTTGGTTACCAGCCTCTGCTCGGTGACTCTGCATTGTTGTCTATCCCGAATTCCGCCTTGGAGGACGTTTACCTGAAGATCCGAGGTCGAACCTGAAGTGTTCCCCGACTGGGAGGTAACATTCCTGTCTGGCGATTGTTGCACGGTGTCCATTCATCCGTTGCCGTAGCGTCTGCATGGTCTCACCAATATACCATGCCTTGGGGCATCCTTGCCTGCAGCATGATGTCTGTTGGGGTGAACTCCTGTACTGGATGGTACGGGGATAGAGAATGGAGATGTGAGTTGTTTTCACAGGCACACAGTTGATTTTAATTGTAGCTGTCTGTGTTAAACGTTTTAATCATTAAAATAGAGCGAACGATGATGTTTAACACTGAGACTGAACCAGTGCTTTATTCTATCCATGTGGAAGTCAAATAAATAAGCGACAACAACTTTCAAAGTGAACTTGCATTTATACAGCACTACTCTTGCATTTGGGACTCAACAAATTATTTTCCAGACTTAGTTCTGTCCAATAAATTAACTTGATTTTGAGTAAGAAAAAAAGTGGCAGACAATCTGCACACAGCAAATGACAGTGGGATGGGGATTAAGAGGCCTTTTTTTAGGATAGCAGCCAGTGACTACTGGAGATCCGCAGGGGTCAATGCTGGGACCACAACTATTCACTTTACACATTAACAATGTGGACAATGGAACTAACAGCATTTTTGCTAAGTTTGCAGATGACACGAAGATAGTTGGAGGGACAAATGGTGTTGAGGAAGAGGGGAGACAGCAGCAGGACTTGGGACAGGGTAGGAGATCTTTCCACCAATGGGAAACGTTTCTCACTATCTACTCTGTTCACTTATGACCTTGATCAAGACACCTCTCAACCTTCCCTTCTTAAAGAAGGACAGACCTAGTTTCTCCAATCAATCTATGTAACCGAAATTCCTCACTCCTGGAAACATTCTTGTGTATCATTTCTCCACCCTCTCTAATGTATTTATGTCCTTCTTACAATTTAGTACCCAAAGCTGAATACTGCACTCCACTTGAGCCAGGATAACCTTATGACAGCAAAGTATTATTCATAGGGTATTTTGTTCAGATTAAATATAACTTTCATGCTTTTGTACTTTATGCCTTGTCAAGATGATGAATTAGAACTCCAAACTACCACAGACGTAGTTAACTGCTAAAGCAAAAATGTTTATTTTTTTTAAAAGTCCTGTACGATAACCATGGAATGGTGCACCAGAAGAGTGTCATGGAAACCCCAAACAGAGAGAGAAATGTAACGGGAAGAGATAGTGAAGAGGTTGGCTGTCTCCAGCCCTCTCATCAGAAAGCCACTTCTTATAGAATGTTTTAACCTTCCAGGAATAAACAATCCCAGAACTTCAGTAGAGTCAGGAGGCACAGGTGAGTGTAGTGGCCATCAGAAGAAGCAGTAATTGTTGGGGAAGCTGAAAGGTCTAAAGGTGGGTAAATCACCCGGACCAGATGGACTACACCCCAGAGTTCAGAAGGAGATCGCTGAGGAGATTGTAGAGGCATTGGTGGTGATCTTTCAGAAATCACTGGAGTCAGGGAGGGTCCCAGAGGACTGTAAAATAGCTAATGTAATAGCCATGTCTAAGAAGGGAGGGAGGCAGAAGACATGAAATTATATACTGGTTAGCTTGACCCTGGTTGTTGATAAGATTTTAGAGTCCAATATTAAGGATGAGTTTGCGGAGTATTTGGGAGTGCATGATCAAATAGGGCTGAGACAACATGGGTTCGGCAAGGGGAGGTCATGCCTGATAAATCTGTTAGAATTCTATGAGGAGGTACTGAGCAGGTTAGGCAAAGTAAAGCCAGTGGATGTAATCTGTTGAATATCCAGAAAACCTTTGACATGTTTAAGAGACATATGAGAGACATTTGGACAGGTACATGAATAAGAAAGGTTTAGAAGGATATGGGCCCAGTGCAGGCAAATGGGCAAGGATCTCTCCTGCTGATTACCAAGTCCCTGACCATTCCACCCACGAGCACAACTTGCAGGAAGCAATGAGGGTGACAAATATCACGCTGCTTGGGAGACTTCAATGTCCATCACCAAGAGTGGCTTGACTGCAGCAGCACTTTGAATGACTGGGCTGGCTGGCATTTAAAAGTCATAACTGCCAGACATCACCAAACATAGCTGATATACAAGGAGCTAACGGGAGGAAAGATCTTGTAATAACCTTTATCAAGAGCGGCAAAGAATTTGACAAATCAATGGGATGAAAGGCAGACAAGTTCCCAGGACCTGATGGCCTGCATCCAAGGATTTTAAAGGAACAAAAACAGAAATTGCTGGAAAAGCTCTGCAGATCTTGCAGCATCTACAGACGGTAATCAGAGTTAATGTTTCAGGTCAAGTGACCCCTCCTCTGATTTTAAAGGATGTTCTTTAGATACAGTAGAGGCAATGGCAGAAATATTCTAGAACTCACTGCATTCCGAAGGGCTGCAGCAGATTGGAAAACTGTTAATGTGATACACTTGCTCAAGAAGGGAGGGAGAGAGAAAACAAGAAACTATAGGCCAGTTAGCTTAACGTCTGTCATTGGGAAAATGCTGGCATCCATTATTAGAGGGAAGGCAGCAGCACATTTCTAAATGTTTAGTGAGTCAGAGAGATAATAAATGTGTGAGGGGGAGATTGTGTTTGATGGGTTTCCTGGAATTCTTTGAGGATATGATAGAGAGGGTTGGTGGGGGAGTTGGTGGTTGTAGCATATTTGGATTTCCAGGGGGAGTTTGGCCGGATGCCATATAAAAGTCTATTGCCAATGGTAGAAGCCCATGGTATTGTGGGTAATATATTAGCATGGGTTGAGATATAAATATGGAAATCAGAGAGTGGAGATTGATGGGTTGTTTTCAGGTTGGATGGACATAGCTGGTGGAGTGCTGTAAGGATTAGTTCTTGGCCCTCAGTAATTCAGTATAAGACCATGAAAAATAATAACAGGAGTAGGCTATTCGGCCCCCTGAACCTGCTCCACCATTCAATCGGATCGTGGCTGATCTGACATTCCTCACATTCACTTTCCTGCCCTTTCCTTGTAACCCTTGATTTCCTGACTGATCAAGGTAAGACCTTAAGAATTTATATTAACAACTTGGAGCGGAGAGCAGAGTGTAGTATATTCAAGTTTGCTGATGTTAAGTGGGAGGGTACTTTGTGATCATAGCCATCATCGGTGGTACTTGCAAATGAGGATGATTCTGTTTCACTCTCAGAGTGAGTCCGTAGGTGGCTGTACAGTTTGATGAGGTACCGCGGTGGTCATAGGAACGGGTGGTGGGGTATTAGTGCGGCAGCACGCTCCTCATGCTGTTTTCCAGATTTTCCCAACAGCAAGTCCTGAGGTGCTCGATGCCTTCCTGGATGCTCCTCCTCCACTTTCACGGTTTTAGGCCAGTGATTCCCAGGTGTCTGTGGGAATGCTACACTTCGCCTGTGGGGCCTTGTGAGTATCCCTGAAGCGCTCCCTCTGTCCACCTGGAGCTTTCCAGCTGTTTCGAAGCCAGGAGTATGGCACCTGCTCGGGGAGTTTCGTGTTGGCCATGGGGACGACGTGCCCAGCCCATCATAGCTGACCAAGGGTGATCAGTGCCTCGATGCTGAGGATGTTGGCCTGGTCGAGGATGTAGACATAGGAAACTGCAAGGGAATGTAGATATGTTGTGTCAGTGAACAATGACTTGGCAGATGAAACTTAATGAAGAACATGTACGTTGGTGGAAGGAATCAATAGGCAGAGTATCATTTAAATTGAGAAAGAGATTCTAAAAAGGGTAGTACGGAAGGATCTGGGAGACCTTGTACATGAAACACAAAATGTTAGCACGCATGTACAACAAGTAATTAAGAAAACAAACAGAATTTTGGCCTATATTACTAGGGGGTTGAAGTTTAAAATAGAGAAATCTTTTACAGGATGTTGGTGAGAGCGCACCGGGGTATAGCTTCCACCCCCTGTACTTAAGGAAGGGCATTGGAAACATTTCAAAAGCGATTCACTCGCCTGATTCCTGGGATGAAGGAGCTGACATATGGCTAAACAGATTAGGCCTTTATTCAGTGGAGTTTAGAAGAATGAGAGGTGATCTGATCAAAATATATGAGATTCTGAGAAGGTTTGACAGCATAGATGTTGGGAAGACATTTCCACCAGTGGGGGATCTCGAGCTGGGGGCGTAGTTAAGACTGAGATGGGAAGGAATTTCTTTTCTCAGGGGTAACAACCTATTATCATAACCCACATCATAGAATCCCTACAGTGTGTAGCAGGCCATTCAGCCCATCTAGTCTACACCAACCCTCCAAAGAGCACTCCACCCAGAGCCACACCCCTAACCTATCCTATCCCTGTAACCCTGCATTTCCTATAACTAATATACCTGGCCTGCACACTATGGGCAAATTTAGCATGGCCAATAAGAGGTTTATCTCCACATTAAACTGCCTTACCCAGCTGTCACAGTTATAATCCGTTTCCTTTCAGCAAATTTCTGTACATTTACTTGATGTTTTTCAGCTAGTTAATTTCTCTCCCCAAGACCCTTAAAGCTACCTGCTACCTCAGCTCATTTATTACTTAACATGGGTTCCCTGAAATCATGTCAACACCAGTTTTTGAGGATGCCTTCTTCTATGATGCCTCCAGGATTTCTCAGGATTTCATCGAATCCCTGTCCGCTTGGCCTTTCTCCAGAACTGAAACCGTACTCAACAGTTATTCTGAAGAAGAGTAACTGGACTCAAAACATTAACTCTGTTTTCTCTCCACAGATGCTGCCAGACCAGCTGAGGTTCTCCAGCAACTTCTGTTTGCTTCAGATCTTCAGCATTCTTAGTTCTTTGCTTTATTTTGGTGCAGTAGTGGGTCTGGATTACCAGTGCATTTTTCCTGTCACAGACATAATAACAGTGACACTTATTCTGGAGGATCACAACAGGCTGTACATCCTCTTGAAACACTCCATCCACATGCTTCCAGGATGATTGCACTCTGACATTCTCCGCTACCTCCAGCCGCACTGCCTTTGTCAGCCTGGATGGCTCTTGTGGCCATTTGGGGAATATGTGTCTCGGCATTCACAGAAACCCTCCAAGAGCAATTAGGGACAATGCACAGAATGTCAAGGCTGCATTCCACCTCTTCTTTGCCATCTCCATGACTTGATGGAAGCCCACTGATGGTCCTGGATCACAGAAAGTGAAGGTCCGTACTGGTGCCTTTCCAATACAAAGCACAAGTGTTGGAGTATGACAGGTTCTGGAAGGATACAGGCATTAGAAATTAGCATTTGCTGATCTAATGCAATTAAAGACAGTAACTGTCTTAGGAACCATCCTTTGATGAACCTAAAAAGTTTGGAATTTTTACTTTTTTAAAAAAATTGAAGATGACAAACTAGATCTGATTAATCTAATGTAAATATTTGTTGTGCTCTCAGTGCATTTGTTAATTTTTGTACATTTCTTTTCTGGATATTTTTAATCAGTGCTCCATTTACCAACCTATTAGCTGAACCTAGTAACTCCAATTGTAAAACATGAGATTCCCAGCCAGAAGGTTAAAGTTCAAATCCCAGATTAAACTGATACTTCAGAGTCAGTAACCCTGTTTTATTGAGTTTCACAACTTTTGTCAAGGCCACTGGATGGGTCATTCCACAGTGAACAAGCACAGCACAGATGTCAAACCGGAAGAAAAGCTGCCCCCTCCAGCCACTGTCCTTCTCGTTGGTCAATTAAAAATCTTTATTGATGGCAGCTGTGGAAAAGAGTCATGCCTCCAAAGATCCTGACTTTCAGGCTGAAGGAGGAAGTGCAATGAGGCAACTAAAAAGGGAAAAACATGAAAAATGGCTGTCAGAGAGTATCTGGACATCAGTTGCGGAGAAATTGTTAAGAGGCTGATGAGGCATACTGTGTTCAGCTCCCATATGGATTTACTGACTCTTTTTCAGTTATTGTACGTATTGTTAATGATTCATTTGTCACTGTCAGGCTCCCACTGGGCTTTTCAAGTCACCCCACTCTGTTAGTCTCCATGGTTTCCAATGTTTGACAATGCAACAAATGTCTTCTTTTTAAAGCTGCAATACCCGTGATTTCTCTATTTCGATTTCAATCTGTTTATCCAATATATTTGCACTGCTGAAGAATAAAATAAATATATCAGCAACTTTCATTAGCAGATTACTCAAACTGCTCAGTCACATGTCGATATGATTGCACTGAGTCAAGTTGTAAACTTGGAAGCATTTTAATAACCTCAATTCATATGAAAAGAGCTGCACATTTTATAACAATTACAGAGCAAGAGGAACCAAATGTTAAAATGCAGTCTCTTGGGTTTTAATGGCTACACTCTAAAAGACTGACCGTTCCCAAAAACACAAGGTCAGCTTATTAACATGCTTAGTGGTGCAACACACATGGTACATGTGATACCTCACTGAGGTTGTGGGTTAGGAGTTTCTGCAACAGGAAGTCTGAAATGAATGCTGTCAGTCCTTAATAACCTGCATAATTCATGATGCATGCTGTGGAAGTACCGGTGTTAGACTGGGGTGGACAAAAGGTTGTGATTTCAAATTAACCTGTTGGACTATACAAAACTCTGGTTCGGCCACATCTGGAGTATTGTGTACTGTTCTGGTCGCCTTATTATAGGAAAGATGTGGAAGCGTTGGAAAAGGTGTAGAGGAGATTTACCAGGATGTTGCCTGGAATGGAGGGAAGGTCTTACGAGGAAAGGTTGAGAGAGCTAGGGCTTTTCTCTTAAGAATGACAAAGAATGAGAGATGACGACAGAGGTGTACAAAATGATCAGAGGTATAGACAGAGTGGACAGCCAGAGACTTTTAGGGTGGAGGTAGCTATTATGAGGGGGCATAGTTTTAAAGTGAGTGGAGGTAGATATAGGGGAGACGTCAGAGGTAGGTTCTTTACTCAGAGAGTGGTCGGGACGTGGAATGCATTGCCGGAGAGGGTAGTGGAGTCGGCCTCATTAGGGGCATTTAAGCGGCTATTAGATAGGCATATGGATGATAGTATAAGGTAGGGGTAGAGGTTAGATAGATCTTAGGTTTAGGGTAAAAGTTCGGCACAGCATCATGGGCCAAAGGGCCTGTACTGTGCTGTACTGTTCTATGTTCTATGACTATAAGCTGGTGTTGTGTGTGACTTCTAACTTCATGATGCAACAATAGTTGAAGAGAGTGCAGCCCCATCCAGCAATCAGACTATGGAGATCCTCAAAACAAATGCTTCTGTTTGGGAGGGAGGGTGAGATTTCAATAAACAGCAATATGAGCATCAAATTTGTTAGAAATTTTTGAAATTGTGACGAAATATATGGATGAAGGAAGTTCAGTCGATGTAATTTTTATGGATTTTAGCAGGGTTTTTTACAAGGTCCCACATGGGAGACTGATTGAGAAGGTTAAAGCACATGGAATGGAGGGAAACCTGGCAAGATGTATCAGAAATAATAGGAACTGCAGATGCTGGAAAATCTGAGATAACAAGGTGTAGAGCTGGATGAACACAGCAGGCCAAGCAGCATCATAGGAGCAGGAAAGCTGACGTTTCAGGCCTAGACCCTTCATCAGAAATGTATCAGAAACTGGCTTAGCAATAGGACACAAAGGGTAGTGATAGAAGGCTGTACGAGTGACTGCAGGCTAGTGTTGAGTGGTGTACTGCGAGGATAAGTACTGGGACCCTTATTGTTTATTATATACATAGATGATACAATGATAATGTGGGGAGTTGGGGAATTTGGGGAATGTTAAGCAAATTTGCAGATGGCACCAAGATCGGTAGTGTGGTTAATAGTGAAGAAGATGGTTGTAGGTTACAGGAAGATATAGATGGGTGGGTCAGATGAACAGACCAGTGACAGGTATAATTTAAGGCTGATAAGTTCGAGGTGATGCACTTTGGAAGAAGAAATAAGATGAGGGAGCATTTAATGAATGGCAGGACACTGGGTAGCTTAGAGGAACAGAGGAATCTTGGGGCAAATATTCACAGATCTCTGAAGTCAGCACAGCACATGGATAGGATAGTTAAGAAGGCGTATGGGACACTTGCTTTCATAAGACATGGAATAGAATAAAACATCAAGAAGGTAATGTTGTACAGAGCATTGGTTACGTCACAACTGGGATACTGTGTGCAGTTCTGGTCACCTCACTACAGGAAGGATGTGATAGCACTAGAGAGGGGTACACAGCAGGTTCACCACCATGATATAGGAACAGATTACTGCACATGCTGGAATCTGTACTGGAAACAACAAACGCTGGAGATCACAGCGGGTCAGGCAGCATCCATGGAGAGAGAGCAAGCTAATGTTTTAAATCTAGATGACTCTTCATCAGAACTGAAGTGAAGTGTGGAGGGGACAGTATTTATGTTGTAGCTGGGGGTGGGGTTAGGGAGCAGTGTGAGGGTGGTGGGTGTAAGGTGCTGGTGGAGAAAAGATATTGACAGTTCCAAGTAATCGGAATGTGAGAATGGCAGAGCAATGGTGTGTCTAACCGGGAAGAACAGACAGTAGCACTGGGGTGGGTGGAGGGGAGAGAGGACATGGTGACAGAGAATGTAACAAGTAAAGCTGAAAGAAAGGGAAGGAATGGGAGAATATAACAAGTAAAGCTAAAGGAAAGGGGAGAAATAGGAGTTGGTTCACAATTTGAATGTGCTGAACTCAATATTAAGGCCAGAAGGCTGTAAAGTGCCTACTTTGAAGATGACATGTTGTTCTACCTGTTTATGCTGTGATTCACTGGGGCACTGCAGCATGCCAAGGACAGATAATAGGGCATGCGAGCAGGATATTGTGTTAACATGACCAGCTATGGGAAGGTCATGGTCATGATTGCGCACAGACTGGGAGTGTTCTGCAAAGTGGTCACCCAGTCTGCGTTTGGTTTCTCCAATGTAGAGTAGGCCACATTGGGTGCAGCGAATACAATACACAAGATTAGAGGAGGTGCAGGTGAAATGCTGCTTCACCTGGAAAGACTGTTTAGACCCTTGGATGGTGAGCAGGGGGAGGTGAAGGGGCAGGTATCTCACCTTCTGTGATTACATTTGAAGGTGCCGTGGGGAGGGGGGGTGTTGAAGATTGTGGAATGGATTCGGGTGTCCCAGAAGGAACATCCCTGCAAAATGCAGGCAGGGAGAGTGAGGGGATGATATGTTTGGCGGTGATCCGCTAGAGTTGCCTGGAATGGCAGAGAATGACCCTTTGAATGTGGAGGCTGGTGGGATGAAAAGTGAGAACAAAGAGGACCCTATCATGCTATTGTGAGTGATGGGAAGGGGCAAGCGTAGAAGCACGGGTGATAGGTCAGATGCAGTTGAGGGCCCTGTCAATCACAGTGGGTGGGAAACCACTGTTGTGGAAGAAGGAACCCATATCAGCAGCGCTGTTTTGGAAGGTGGCATCATCTGATCAGATGCGATGTAGGCGAAGGAAATGGGAAAATGGGATGGAGTCCTTGTGAGGTGTGAAGAGCTGGAGTGAAGGTAGCTATGGGAGTCAATGGTTTTGTAGTGGATGGCAGTGGACAGTTTGTGCTCCGAAATGGAGACAGAAAGGTCAAGGAAAGGAAGGGAAGTATTGGAAATAGATGATGTGAAAGTATATATGACATCTGTCCTACGGACTGTACCTTAGCACCCATCCCTTCCCAAATCTCAGATGACATCCCTTTCTGCCCCTTGAGGGCACTTGCCCCAAACCTGGCCCTTGCTGAGTGTTCACCGTGGGTCCGGATTTCCCCTCTCTGAGGCTGAATGTAGTCTCCTTGGCAAAGGACTCAGTTTCATACCCTTTCATCCCCACCTTAATGAATTTTGGGCTCGTTGTGATGTTGAAGTGTTTTTCTGCTGCCTCCGTCTCTGTGCTCACTTCTTCAGGCAGGACTCCCTCCCTCATTCCACCGATCCCTTCACCCACCTCCAGTATTCTCCCTCCACTTGAACCCCTACCCCGGCCTCTTACCTGCCCTCGATCTCTTCATTGAAAACTGCTGACGTGACATCATCCATCTCAATTTCTCTGCTCCTCTCACCCACTCTAACCTGTCTTCTCCTGAAATTGCTGCATTTCGCTTTCTCAGGTCCAACGGTAACTTTGTTATCAAACCTGCTGACAAAGCTGGTGCTGTTGTGGTCTGATGCATTGATCTTTACCTTGTCGAGGTTCAACGCCAACTCTTGGACACTTCTTCCTACCACCCCCTGGGACATGACCTCACGCCCAAACATATAAGCCATTGTTGCCAGGACTGTCATTGACCTCATTACCTCCGGAGACCTTCCCCACACTGCCTCCAGCCTTGTTGACTCCCAATCCCGGACAACCCACTTCTACCTCCTTCCCAAAATCCACAAACCAGATCGCCCCAGTATGCCCACCGTCTCAGCCTGTTCCTGTCTCACTGAGCTCATTTCCTCCTACTTTGACTCCATCATCTCTCCATTTGTCCAGACCCTTCCTACCTACATCTGTGATTCCTCTTATACCCTCCACCATATGGACAATTTCCAGTTCCCTGGCCCTAACTTCCTCCTGTTCACCATGGACACCCAATCCCTCTAAACCTCCATTCCCTACCAGGATGGTCTGAGAGCTCTTGGTTTCTTCCTCGACCAGAGGCCTGAGCAATCCCCATCCACCACCCCTTTGCTCCACTTGGCTGAACATGTTCTCACACTGAACAATTTCTCCTTTAATTCATCTCACTTCTGCCTAATCAAAGGAGTGGCTATGGGCACCCACATGGGTCCCAGTTATACCTGCCTCTTTATGGGGCATGTGGAATGATCCTGGTTCCAGTCTTACACTGGCCCCCTCCCACAGCTCTTTTCTTCAATACATTAATGACTGTTTTGATGCTGCTTCATGTTCCTGCCAGGAACCTGAAAACTTTGTTCATTTTGCCTCCAATTTCAGCCCCTGTATAACATGCACATCATCTATTTCCAACACTTCCCTTCCTTTCCTTGACCTCCCTGTCTCCATTTCAGGGAACAAACTGTCCACTGCCATCCACTACAAAACCACTGACTCCCATGGCTACCTTCACTACAGCTCTTCACATCTCACAAGGATTCCATCCCATTCTCCCAGTTCCGTCGCCTATGTCGTTTTTGTTTGGATGATGCCACCTTTCAAAACAGCGCTGTTGACATGGCTTGCTTCTTCCATGACAGTGGTTTCCCACCCGCTGTGGTTGACAGGGCCCTTAACCACATCCGACCTATCACCCATGCTTCCACCCTTGCCCGTTCCCATCACTCACAACAATGTGATCGGGTTCCTCTTGTCCTCATTTTTCATCCCACCAGCCCCTGCATTCAAAGGGTCATTCTCTGCCATTTCAGAAAACTCCAGCAGAACACACCCACCAAACACATCCTCCCCTCACTGCCCCTGTCTACATATTGCTGGGATCGTTCCCTCTGGGATACCCTAGTCCATTCCACAACCTCCAACACCACCCCCTCCCCACGGCACCTCCCCATGTAACCGCAGAAGGTGCAACACCTACCCCTTCACCCCCTCCCTGCTCACCATCCAAGGGTCTAAATGGTCTTTCCAGGTGAAGCAGCATTTTACTTGTACCTCCTCCAATCTTGTGTATTGTATTCGCAGCACCCAATTGTGGCCTACTCTTATGTTGGAGAAACCAAACGCAGATTGGGTGACTGCTTTGCAGAACACCTCCGGTCTGTGTGCAACAATGACCACAACCTTCCTGTAGCCGTAACACAGCATCCTGCTCACATACCCATGTGTCTGTCCTGGGCGTGTTGCAGTGTTCCAGTGAATCACAGTGCAAACTGGAGGAACAACATCTCATCGTCAGACTAGGCACTTTACTGCCTTCTGGACTTAATATTGAGTTTAACAACTTCAAATTGTGAACCAACTCCCCTTTCTTTGCTTTCTTTTCGTTTTACTTGTTGCATTCGCTGTTATCATGTCCTCTCTCCTGTCTCCCCACCCAAGTGGGACTGTCTGTTCTTCCCAGTCTGGCAGTTAGACCCACCGTTGTTCTGCCATTCTCACTTTCCGATCACTTAATCTGAACTATCAACATCCTGTCTCCACCAGCACCTCCACATCACCACTAACCACCCCACCCCCGCAAACTATAGCATAACTGCTGCCCCCTCCACACTTCATTTCAACTCTGACGGAGAGTCATCTAGACTCAAAACATTAGCTTGCTCTCTCTCCATGGATGCTGTCTGACCCGCTGTGATCTCCAGCATTTGTTGTTTTCACCAGCGGGACCCCTGGGCTGGAGCATTTGAGCTGCAAAGAGAGACTAGATAGGCTTGAAATGTTTTCTTTGGAAGGAGTACATGATTGAAGTGTATAAGTTTATGAGGGGTACTGACACAGTGAATAGAAAGCAGCTGTTCCCCTTGGTTGAGGGGTCAATCACAACGGGGCATAGTTATAGGGTAAAGGTCTGGAGATTCAGAGGGGATTTGGGAAAAACATTTTCACTCAGCGGGTGGAATGCATTGCCTTGGAATGTAGTGGAAGCAGGAAATCTTACAACCTTTAAGAAATATTTGGATGAGTACTTCAAATATCATAACGTTCTAGGATATGGGAAAAGTACAGGAAATTGGAATTAGTGCACTTTTAGTGGTAGTTATGTCAGTGCAGACTCGATGGACCAAAGGGCCTTTCCAGCACCACATTAATCTATGAATAGGGTGACAGAGTATATCAGTACAGTGACTGGAATATCAGCATAGGGGTTTTGTAATATATTGGACTGTTAAGGTTAATATGAAAATCTGTGAAAGCATTTTATGAGGTTATTTTTGTCAAGCTTGTCTACAGCTACTCAATGTTAATTTGCAGGATGGGATTACAGAATGCAGAAATCTTTCTAACTGCTGATTTTTATGAATGCACCACCATGATTAATTTCATCCAATCTGCTATGGAATGTTTCCATATTTCATTGTTGCTTGTATTGACCGTTCAATGAGACATCAAGAAGCATATATATCCACAGGAGCTTGAGAAGAAATTTCACAACCTCAATCAGTCTTACTCTCTGGGTAGCCCTAGTTCATTTTAGCATCAGCACAATCAATGCTTCCTGTGGTTGGAGAAATATAATTGTAGCCTTGCTGGCTCACTGTAACCTCTACATCTGCTGTAAGTGACTTTGTATGCAATTTGTGGGAGCCATTAAACACATGTCACTTAAAACACGGATTCAGAATGGTACAGCTTAAATGCGTGGGTTATCAGAGCTGTAAGAGAGCCAGCTACCGAAGAAAACAGCATGGAAGAAGTAAAAATCTTCTCTTGAATTGCTGAGTAAGTCGTAATGACTGTGCATCTTCCAGTCCCTGCTGCTGTGAAAACGAAAGGAGAAATGAGACAGAATTGGAATTTTTTTTTTCCATTCTCTTTGGCAAACTCATGAAATAGCAACAGAAGTAATTCAAAAACCTGAGCATGTATGAGTTGCAAACATATTATAAGAATGCTGCCAGCTATACTGCAGCATAGAAAACACCCAGGAGCAGAAAAGCCAGATTGTAGAGATGTTTCCAGCTTCGAAGTCACACTTTGAACCTGATATCGAAATTATTTATAAATGGTATTTGTTCAGTATCAGAGCACACGAGGAAAGGGAGACTATTGCTCAGTTTCTGACCACACTGATACATCTAGCTAAATCCTGAGAGTTTGGACAAGTGAAAGATAATCTAACCAGGGATACAATTGTCGTAGGCAAAGGAAATCCTGCTGCAACCCTGTTCGCTGAAAGAGGAGAAACTGCTCTCAAGAAAGCTGTCAACATGTGCAGATACTCTGAGCCTGTCAGTCATCAGTTAGAGAACATCAATGAATGGATGAGGCTTTGCATTATGCTACACAGCATTCCAAAAGTCTGAAGG
>NC_063335.1:32567876-32587624 GCF_021869965.1 Rhincodon typus
TCCTCCAAAAAGAATGAAGAGCTGAGCTGGTTTCAAGGTAATAATCATAAGGTTTGCAAACTCATCAAATAGCTTCTGCATTGAGGAAATTTGATTTTAGTGAAAACCCATTGCAAGCATGGAAAAAGAAATTAAATCTGAAAAAAAGTTGCCCAATGTCATTAGAACAGGGACTGGGCTGAACTTGAGATTTTGTATTGAAATGGATCCTTGAAATTGTCAAAATAGTTGCATCAAATCCAGAAATGCACATGTAGATGCTTGAGTTTTAAGAGCAATAGGTACTTGGCACAGAATGAAAATAAATCTCTAAGTTGTGGCAGACCAAGATTATGCAGACTGACTGCTTTCTCGTGATTTATCAGCAGCAAAATACGTGTACCCAATATGTCACATCGGCATCATGGATAAATAGCCATGAGTTTTAATATGCCCAGCAACCAAACATTCTGATTTATCCAGTTCAATGGAAGATAATTTGTTGTGGTAGGATGGTTATAAAATGGAAAGTGCTCCCTCTGATCCAAAGTGCAGCCCCAATGATGTTCCAGCCAAGGTGACTTGAGAATTTGATGAATTATGTGCAGATGCTGAAGACAATTTTATAGTTTTTAAACATTATGATTGTGGCCCAACCTATTGTAGAGTTATTTCATTAAACCAGAAGGAGACATTTAATTTAAATTACTGGATCTTTTTTCACTTTTCAAAATGATAATTTGCATCAATAATTGGCAGTTCATATTTTATACCAAGTGTATAAATCAACCCCAGGACTCTTGTGGTCCAATGGGAGTGCCCTACTTCTGGACCAGTAGGTCCTAGCATTGCATCTGTGCAAAGGTATGTAATAATGTGCCTGAACAGGTTGATTAAAATAACTAATTCAACCTCTATATTTGGAAAGATTTTTCAAAGCTTCGAAGGTCGATATACACATGATTTACAAGATACTACATCTGCTGGTTCCTCTTTAATTACCCAACTAATTACATGTTCAAAAAAAATGACAATCTATCAAACAATCTCCCTTTCGTAAAATCAAGTTGGCTGTGATCTGCTCTATGATTTTCTCATTGCATAATAAGAATTTTCTCAATCATATATTCTTTATAAAGCTATATATATTTTCTCTCTCTAGCACTTTCCATAGAAATGATATCAGATTAACTAGCCTTTGGTCCCCACTTTGCTATTCAGAGAAAGGAGAAGACAGTGATACATTGGCCAACTTCCAATCTTCTGAAATTGTTCTAGAATCTTGTAAATTTTGGAAAATCATAACCAGTGCATCCAATACCCGACAGCTATCTCTTCAAAATCTAGGGTGTAGGATATCAATTCCTAGAGATTTGTTGGATTTTAGTCCTTCAAGTTCTCCAGTACTTTGCTAACATCAACCACCTTAATTTCCTCATGCATTTAGCCCTAGGTTATCCTCTGTCAGATATCTAACTTGTCTTCAGCTGTGAAGATAGGTACAAAGTATCTGTTCAATGTTTCTGCCACTTCATTCCTTGTGATTAGTACTCCTCTTTTTCAATCGGCTGATATGTAATTTAGCTCCTTTATTCAAATAAACTTATAAAAAGCACTTCTTAAAAAAAAAAATCCTGGCTAGTTAATTATCATTTTTTTCTGGATTTTATCAATTATTTGGTGGCTCATTTCTGGTATCTAGAACATTCCTAATTCTCAGACTTATTCTTTGAAACATTTTAAGTTTATTTAATTGGATCATTGAATTTATTCCTTGAATATTAGTTGGATTATTGAGTATCTTGACAGACAAGTGAGAGAGAGTTAGGGTTGGCACACAGGAAAGTAAGAACTGAGATGTCAGCTCCACTAAATGAATGTCTGAATGGACTGCTTCTGCTTTTCAATCCTATATTTAATCTAATACTATCTCTAATGTTACTAAATTGTGGATAGTTTGTTCTTTGTTTTTCAATGGAATATAATTTTTGTTGGGACAATTTTAATAGTTTATTTCAATGTTTCACTGTTTTACCTGCAAATCTTTTAGTCCATGTACCCAATTGACCTTAGCCAGTTCGCTCTCTTTGTACCAATGTAAATAACTTTAAGATTTCTTTTTGTGTTTAATATCTCTTCTAAATTTTAATGATGGGATTCAATGATGCTCAATGACCATTTCTAACACACGTCCTCATCGCACAATCCTAAATGGCATTTTTCCTGGTTGGTTCCATATCTAAGAAGCTATCACAAAACCTTTGAGCAAACACATCTTCCAGAACATTTTTGCCAGTTTAATTGTTGTAGTCCATATAACAGTGAAATCTCCCACAACATTGCATTTGTTGCAATTTCCAGTATTTTCTTTACTGCTCTGTCCAAGAGTATATTCAAGGACCTATAAACTACTACCACCAGCAGCACCTTTCTCTGGCCCTTGTTATTCTCGAACTCATCCCATACTGATTTCTAAAGCAATATCTTTTCTCACTATTGCCTTTATGCTGCCATTAATTCTAAGAGTTGCTGCTAATCCTGTTTCATTATACCTGGCTGTGTACCCTAGGATATTTATTTCCCAACCTTGCCACCTTGTAACCATGTCTCTATTGGTGATTTGATCTAAATCAACAATATATTTCTTTCACCAGTCCATCTATTTTTATTTTTGGATTCTTCATGCATTCACTTAAAGCATCTTTTTACTTTTGCTGCTCCAACCATGGACTTTACCAACTGACATCATTACCTTTAAACATTTTAGCCTTTCTTGTTCGGCCCTGCTTATCCTTTACGTGCATTGTCACACTGTTCTATTGACTGGATCTTTTTAAACTTCTAAACCTCCCCTTACGCAGCGCATAACCCCTGTTGGTTTGAATCCCTATCTGCAGCCTAGGTAATGTGCTTCACCAGGCTATTAGTACTAGCCCACTTGAAGAGATTCCCATGCCAATACCACAGTGTTCTCTTGCCTGAGTACAGGTACCATTGCCCCATGAATTGAAATCCCATATTCCAACATCACTCTGTAAGCTACACATTTCTTATAGTCTACCTGACCATATACCAATTGATGTGTTGCTCAGTTAGCAGTGTAGGGATTATTAGACTTGACATGCTTCATTTTAATTTGGACACCACAAGCTCAGCAAAATATTCCTACTTCTACCTAGACCATTCATTCCAACATAGACCACAACAATTTGATCCATTCCTTTCCACACCAGGTTTATCTTCAGCTATATGAAGATGTCCTTAACCCCAGCATCACACAGACAACACAACCTTTGGACCTCCCTTTTGTAGCTGCAGGGAACAAGATGAGGGGGAATGCTGGAACCTAGAAGCAAGACAGGCTGATAAAGAAGATGTAAAGCCTGCAGTTTAGCTCCATTTACTTTGGAATCAGGGAGACCCCTGGCAGAATATCCCCATAAGGTATTACTAAATTGAAAAATGGCCATTGCAGAAGGAATAGATTTGCTACGCTATCTTTTTTTTTGAACATTTCAAATTCTGAATTTTAAGTGAAATCACTGTTTAATGCAAGTATGTTTGTGGTTTTATAAAACCCATGGTCATCTAGAAAATTGAGAGCTAGTGGAATAATTTGCATGAATGAATAGGAGAGACCAGCACTTCAACATCATTTTGGCTGGGGTGTAAACATCAATCTTCAGCTGTCATTCTTGGCTTTATAATTGCATTGTCAACTGCCACTGGAACCCCACCTCTGTACCATACCGCTGAACTCTATAATTATACTATTGAATGGAATCAGAGACCAAGACTAGAGTGGGAGCTTCTGACACTACAACTGAGACACCAGCAGTGAGTGCACCTCTGATTATTTGTTTTTGAGGATGCTTGGAATGGCCTCTGATGCTTCATTGAAGCAGAGTTGGTTACTTTGTGGCTACAAAGACTGGACCTTTTGCTACCAATCTGAGTGTATAGTTTTTGAGACACTGCTTAATTTTCCATTTATCTGGCTACAGGGTGCAAGTTCTAGAGTACCCATGGTCAGAGATGAGAGCCTATTTCTCTGATTCTCTAAATAGCGTATAATCAATAGGATTTAGGTATCATGTTCTTGTTCAACATTCATTCACACTTAAATAGGAATTAACACAGATTGGGAAAATCGCTAAAGATACTTTAGTGAATTGAACTGAGTCCAGTGCACACTCATGGCGGAATATTCTGGAAAGATGGTGGAGGGGTGAGCGTGGGACCTGGCATTGAAATCGGTGGCTGCTATATCGGTAGAGGTGATGTCAGTGAGGTAGGCCCAGCAGCAAAAGATGGCACCTCTGGATCAGCGACTTTGTTGGTGCTGGAGCTGGTGGAATGGGCACCGCAGCGACATTAGCAGAGAAGGTGGTATTGGAATTGGAGATGTTGGCCTTTGGCTGATGCAGGAGTGAATTGGTTTTCCTGGAATGGACTGTGATGTGGGGGCATTGGTGACCACCCCCCACCCACCCTGGCTGATATCAAGCGGAGCACAAGAATGGAGGATGATGATTCTGTCGTTACATGTAAGTCTTGTATCCTAATTTCAGTCTTAGATTTTAATATCTTCTGTAAGTCAAAGTGGTGCCAGAACATGGTGATATATTACACTTTTCACTGCATTTATTTGTTAAATACAAGTGACATTTTATCATTCAATTCAATTTAAAAATATATCTATATTCTCTAGCATTCTTAAAATTTGATTTGCAGCATTTGAATGAAAACTGTGAAATTTCACAGTAATCTGCCCACTGATACAAGTTACCTCTGCCTGTATTTTATATGATTCAGTAACTGCATCATTCTAGCTAGCTTGGTTCTGTAGTTTTGACAAATTTTCAGTAGTAATGATGCTTTTCAATTATCAAATTTAACATTTGCTAACATTGTCTTATGTCATCATATAACATTGATGTGAAGTCAACACCAACTTTATTCTATGATTTGAGACAGGATCTTACAACGTTTGTTTCTTTAGCCATGGAACGACAACTGCAGGACAGGCAGGAAGTCAGTCACAGAATTAACTCAACTTTTAGGATAATATTGGAAAGAGCCATTGGCCAAGCTATGGCTTTGAGCAAATTTTAGTTATTTAGAAGCAGGTATCTGAATCATCTGCATAATGTCTACCTTCAGTTACAGGCCCATTCAACTTGAAGGCTCTGTACTTCCCAAAGCAAACATCTAGAACAAACTAACAGATACTCCAGTGATTTGGTCATCATGTGTTTGTTAATAGAAATCATCCTTACCAGACCTTTCAAATGTCATAATACAAGAGGGGAAAATCGCATTAACTAAAGAACCATCCACTCTTCGCTGCCTCTGGGTCCAAATACTGGAATTCCTACAACAGGTGGACTGCAGCAGTTCAGGAAGAAAGTTCACTATCTTCAGGGCAACTAGGGACGGTAGCAAATGCCAACAATACGCACATCCCACAGGTGAACAAAAAAAATCACAAAGCAGTGGACATTATTTACAAAGATAAGAACAGAAATGCTTAGAAGATCTGATAGCATGTGGGGTGACGTTCAATGTTTCAGTTCTCTGACCTTTCCAAACCCAAGAAAAAGTTTAGTCAGTGTGTTTCCAGCGTATGCTGTTTTGGTTTCATATTTCATGGCTTTCATAGCACCTTACCTCTGCCCTGAAGTATTCCAATAGAGTCTATTATAGACCAACAGATTTAACAGCAACTAATACTCGAGATTTCGACACCTTTAGGCATTAATGATGTATGGGCAAGCTAGAGGCAGCAGCATTGTCGTTACTAAGACTGATAATTGCTATGGGAATTACGATGCTTAAGAACCTTTGTTAGCATAACCTGTTGTTGACTTTGTGTTTCATGTGAGGAGATATTTCAATGTACAAAGAAAAATATTGTGTAATATGCCATGAACCCTAGATATAAATTATATTTTACTAAGATTGCTGGGTGCAATGTTCCAAACTGTCCCAAGTAACACCACTCAAACACTAGTGTGATTGGTGGTTTGTAAACAGATATAGTTCCATGAATGTTCTTTAAGGAAGGAGATTTGAAAGATTTGCCTGGTCTGGCCTACATGCGACTGTAGACTCTCAGCAATGTGTTTGACTCTTAAATACGTTCTGAAATGACCTATAGCAAGCTACTCAGTTATATACAATTGCTACAAAGTCTAAGAGAAGGAATGAAACCAGCTATTGACCTCGGCACTGGAAGTGACAGTTATGTCAAATCTTTCAGTCATTCATTCTAACATCTTGCTTGTGGGGCTGGCGGTGTGCAAAATTGGAAGAACTGATCCACAAAGTAGTCAAGCAACAGCCTCATATAGTCACACTTTCAGAATTGTACCTTACAATGTCCCAGCCACCACCATTGGTATCCCTGGCTATGACCTGACCGTTCACCCAATGAGACTGATCTGCTATTCAATACGATCGTGGCTGATCGGATTTTAACCTCAATTCTTCATTCCTGCACACCCCTGATAATCTTTCATCCCTTTGGTCATCAGGAACTATCTATCTCTGCCTGAAAATATTTAAAGATCCTGCATCCACTTGATGGGTGAGATTCTAAATGAATATTACTCACCAGTATTTACCAAGGAGAAACACATGGAAGCTAGGGAACTCCGGGAAATAAATAGTGATATTTTGAAATGAGTCTGCATTACAAAAAAAGAGGTGTTGGATGCCTTAAATGAATATAGGTAAATAAATCCCTGGGACCTGCTCAATTGTATCCCAGGACATTTGGGAAGCTAGAGATTAAATTACGGAGGCCCCAGCACAGATATTTCTATCATTGACAGCCACAGGTGAATTTCTGGAAGACTGGAGATGGTCTAGTGTGTTGCCATTGTTTAAGATAGGCTGTAAGGAAAAGCCAGGGAACTACAGACTGGCGAGCCTGATGTCAGTGGTGGGTAAGCTATTGGAGGGGACTCTGAAAGGCAGAATCTACATGCATTTGAGAAAACAAGGACTAATTAGGGAAAGTCAGCAGAGCTTTGTGCATGGGAAATAGTGTCTGAAATACTTGATTGAGTTTTTTGAAGATTTGACCAAGAAGACAGATGAGGGCAGAATGGTAGACAATGTCTACATGGGAGTTTAGCAAGACCTGCAACAAGGTTCTGCATGGTAGACTGGTTAGTGAGGTTAGATCACATGGGATCCAGGGAGAGCTAGCCAACTGGATACAAAATTGGCTTGATAGTAGGTGACAGAGCTGTTGTAGATGTTTGTTGTTTGGTCTGGAGCCCTGTGACCAATTGTGTACCGCAAGGATCGGTGCTGGGTCCACTGCTGTTCATCATTTACATAAACAATTTAGCTGAGAATATTGGAGCCGTGGCTAATAAGTTCGTGGATGTCACCAAAATTGGTGGTATAGTGGACAGTGAAGAAGGTATCTAAGAGTAAAACAGAATATTGATCAACTGGGCCACTGGGCCAAGGAATGGCAGATGGAGTTTAATTTGAATAAATGTGAAGTGTTATCTTTTGATCAGACAAACCAGGGCAAGACTTATACAGTTAATATAGGGCCCTGGGGAGAGTTGAACAGAGAGACCTAGGAGTGCAGATACATAGTTCCTTGAGAATGGTGTCATATGTAGACAGGGTGGTGAAGAAGGCATTTAGCACGCTTGCCTTCATTGGTCAGAGCATTGAGTACAGGAGTTGGGATGTCATGTTAGGGCTATACAAGACGTTGGTGAGGCCACATTTGGTGTTGTGTGTACAATTCTGGTCGCCCTCTTATAAAAGGGATGTTATTAAACTGGAAGTGGGCACAAAAAAGATTTACGAGGATGTTTCTGAGATTAGAGGGCTTGCGTTATAAGGAGAGTCTGGTTAGGCTGGGACTTATTCCCTAGAGCATCAGAGGCTGAGGGGTTACGTTATAGAGGTTTAAAAAAACACGAGGGGCATAGATAAGGTGAATAGCAAAGGTCTTTTCCCCAGGTTAGAGGAGTCTGAAACTAAAGGGCATTGGTTTAAGGTGAGAGGGGAAAGATTTAAAAAGGACCTAAAGGGCAACTTTTTCACACAGAAGGTGGTGTGTGTATGGAATGAGCTGCCAGAGGAAGTGGTGGAGGCTGGTACAATTACAACATTTAAAAGGCACATGGACAGGTACATGGAAAAGAAACATTTAGAGGGATATGGGCCAAATGCTGTCAAATGGGAATATTTCAATTTAGAGAACCTGGTCAGCATGGACAAGTTGAGCTGAAGGGTCTATTTCCGTGCTAACTCTGTGACTCTATGACTCTAAAGGGAATTCCAAAGGCTTTCAATGCTCTGAAAGTGAAAAAATATATGGTTTTGGCACAAACATTTATAGACACCACTTGAGCGAATGAAGGTAATTCTCATTTTACCAGTAATGCTGGCTCACTACAGCCCAGAATTATGAACAACAGATGCATCATTGACCAGATAAGGAGCAATAATTTTCCACATCCAAAAAGACAGAAAACATAGACCAGTCCACCATGTAACCAGGTCCTTCATAGAAATGGAGCAAAGATATGCAATAATTGAAATGGAAGAATTGACAATGACAGGGGCATGCAAAAAATTTTCATTTTATACCTTAGGTCTGAAATTTCCCATGAAACAAATCGCAAACCATCAATAACATTGTTAAGTGCCAAAGAACTGATAAAGATTCCACTGAGAGCAAAGATTTCAATTGAGATGACTGAAGTATGAAGCTGCAATCGTGTATGACCAAGGAAAGTACGTAAAATAGACATATTGTCAAGCGTTCTTATTAAACAGCCAATACACGTGGATAAGGTGATCGAGGGCATATAGAATGCTTGCCTCCATCAGTCAGGGCATACAGTATAAAAATTGGCAAGTTATATTGTAGCTGTGTCAAACTTTACTTCGGTCATACTTGGAACATTGTGTACAGTTCTAGTTGCCACACTATCAGAAGGAATATGGAGGCTTTGGAGAGGGAACAGAAATTGTTTACCAGGATGTTGCCTGGTTTGGAGGGTATTAGCTATGAGGAGACATTGGACAAACTTGGTTTGTTTTCAGTTAAATGTAGAAAAATGAGGGGGTGACCAGTTTACAACATTATTAGAGGCACCGGGATGGAGTGAATAGTCAGTGTCCTTTTTTATCCCAAGGGGAGAAATGTCAAGTACTAGGGGAAATAGGATTAAGATATAGGGGGAATAAGTTTAAAGGAGATGAAAGAGGCAAGTTTTTTTTTAGCGGTTAAGTGCCTAGAATGAGCTTTGAGAGGATGTGGTGGAGGTGGATACAATAGCAGCTGTTAAGAGGCATCTTGACAAATATAAGGGTAGGTAGGGACTAGAGGGATGTGGACTGCATAAATGCAAAATGTCTTTATTTTAGGAAGGCATTCTATGTCTTGGTATGCCAAAGGACCTGTTTCTGTGCTGTACTGTTCTTTGTTCTATTTCAGACTTTTCAGAAAATATTGGTCCAGATTCTCTGGGAGTGGCCTTCTAGTTGCAGCAACATAGATTGGAAATGTACATCAGGACCATGCAGATATCTCAATGCATGTCACTACCAGGGAATCGCCCGGGAAGTTTGTCCGGCATACAGAACACTCCAGAAAAGTCACAAGATCTGAGATAGGATCAAAGTTTCTCAAATTGCCTACCTGAATAATTTACAAGAAAATGTCAGATGCATAAAAATTTGCTGGGTAAATATTAAAATTAATGATTCATGTCTGATAATCCTGTCTTCCCTCACCAATCCATCTCTACCCTTTAAAATCTACATCCTCCCAGCACCATACTCCTGACCCAGACCATCCCCTCACCTACCTGCCACCCTGTCACCTGACTCAGCTGCTGCCTCAACCTCCTACCGAGCTACTAACATACTGACCTGCCACCTTGTACCCAATCACCAAGTTACCCACTGCCACCCCAGATGCCTCCTACCCAGATAATAGCCTCAAACCTTACCTATGTACTTCATCCACCACATTATGTCAACTCATGTCACTCAACCACATTCATTCTGTAAGAATCATTGAATGTAAATCAAGAAAAACTAGTTACACTGAAAATTATTAAGTAACAATGTCATTGAATGTTAAAGAGAAATAAAGAAAATCATTACATTTAAAATTAGTCTATCAATAACATTAAATGTTTAAAAGCATCAGAACAAATGCTAGAAAGCTATGAAAAATGCTGCAGAGGACTTATTGAACTTTTGGTGTAAATTCCAATGCTCTTTGCTGTTGCCTGCAAGTGGCATTGCCAACTTCTCTGGCATCATGGTGGGTATGGCTTTGCTCCCTGTGGGCTTTTCAGTGATGGAGAGTCCCATGAGCAGCTGGAGTTTGGAAGATTGGCTGTAGGAGGCATGGCAGGTAAAGGCTACTTCTCCCTCTGGTGTCCATCAGAATAAGTCCAAAGTTACAAGCCATTACTTCTCTATTGTTCCAATCAAAATAAATAAACTCACACTCCTACACATTATACTCCATCTGCCATCTTGTTGCCCATTTATTTACCTGACTGTATCTCTTTGCAGTCTTTTTGACCTCCCATATTTTACCTTTCGACCTTGCTTTGTACCATCAGCTCTCTGCCTATTCATCTATGTAATGAATGTAGATTGTAAACACTTGCAGCCACAACACTGACATTTCTAATATACTCCACTAGTCACAGCCTGCTAACTTGAAAATGTCTTGTTGATGCTGACTCTTTGGTTAGCAGATAGTGCCTCAATCTTGCATCTGACATATTGCCACCAACTTTGTAGCACCTAACCTTCTTATTAAGTGTTTATGTGGCATATTATTGAATGTATTTTGGAATCCAGGTGTACCATACCCACGGTTCCCCTTCATCTGTCCTGTGGGTTACATCTTAGCAGAGATAGTGGAGTGACAACTTTGGGATTTGGAACCAAGGACAAGAAATTAAAAATCAATGCATTTATTAAAGAGGGGTCAACTTGAGTAAGGGTGAAAGGGGAATGGGATTTGATGTGAGTTTAGACATGATTGGCAGGATTTTAGATTACCTCGTGTTTGCTCAGTACAGAATATGAGACACCAACCGGGAGAGCCTTGTAGTAGTCAAGTCTAGAGATAACAATGACACAAATAAGGGTTCCAGCAGTGGATGTGCCGAGATAGAGGTAAAGTTGAGTAATGTTACTGAGGTAGAAATAATATTTTCAATATAACCCAAATATAACTTTAGAAGCTCACTGCAGGGCAAGTATGACATGAATGTTGTGAATCAGACTGTCCTAAACTCAAACTGTTGTTAGAGATTTGGGTTGGGTAGGTTGATAAGGAAAGGATTTGCAGTGGAGTTTCCATTTTCCCAATACTTATTTGAAGGAGATTTCTATTCATCTGGGACTGAATGTTAGTTAGAGAGTCTACTAATTTAGCAACGGGGAAGAATCAAGAGAGGCAGTGGTGAGTTTGAGTAGCCTGTTGCCACCAATGAATGCTATACTTTTGGATTGTGTTGTATTTTTGACATTCAGGCACTCGGAGGATGTTGCTAGTCCCATGCTCCCATGTTTCATTTTCTAAGAATCTGGTACAGACTGGGCTCTCCATATGCCCCACTTCCACATTGCATGATGGAACCCCTCATGTTCGATCAAACTATTGCATTTCACATTACTTGGCCATAACATCATCTCAATATGGTAAGGCAAGTAACCAGTGAAGGAAATTATGACCCAAAAGCTAACCTATTGGCTAAACATCTCCAAAATATTTTGTTTTCATTTCTAGATGTAGATCTTCCATTGACCGTTGCTACATGAATTTACTTTAATTGTTCAGACAAGCATCAATGTACAATGTAACAGCACACCAGTGCAATAGATCGAGTATCTCTGACGAAATGTGTGCTTATTACCAAAGGCAAATCTGAGTCAACAGGCAATGCTCTCATTATGTCAGATCCTTTCATTCATCACTTTTAAAGGTCTACTTTCGAATGAACATTGCATTTGTTACTGAAATGCTCAGTTTTGTACAGTAGGGTGTAGTTCAGGTGAATGGTCTATTTTACTGTAGTAATGGAAACCGTCTTTGTGTTGGTCTTCGATTGAAAGAAGGAACGTAATAATGTGAGTTTTTACAATCCAGTTTGTACATGTCCTGAGGTTCTCAATAATTTAGTACATTCCATATAGGCACATTGCATTGACAATTATCCTTTTATAATCTGATTTCTTGAGAAAAACAGTTACTACATATTAAATGTGTTATGCTGATGTTCAACCTAGTTGTAAATATGCAGAAGAAAAGTATTTGCAATTGTAGGAAGTGCATTTGTAAATAAGATGCTGTAGTGAGGGGGAGGAAATGTACCCAACATCGTCCACATCCTGAGGGCAAATTTTAGTGCATCTGCCTCAGGTTGTGTGGAGATGGTCAGTATCCGAACACCAAGCTGAGGTTTTACCTCTCCCTGCAATAGATTTGTCCACATTACCATGCGTTGCTCTTGGTGGGGGATGCATTACCACCTGCCCCTTGTAGGCAGCTTTTTGCAGAAAACCATTTTTGATCACAAATCCATTAGGTAGTAGACAGCACATCACATCCCAGAGGTCCTGTGGGAAAGGGAGCTGCTACAAGGGAGCAGTGGTCCTCTGAGCAGACTGTCAAAATAATTTGTCGGAATGCGGCGTCTTCACCAGAACTTACAAAGAACTATGGAGATACAGCTCAGTGTCTGTAAGAAAAGCCCTTCTCACCAGATACTTCATACGTGCCCAGAACCTTGTCCCTCTGCACATTGAGGTAGCTGTGGTAGGGAAGAGTCCACAGTCCATCTTCTGTCCCTTTGCAAAGGTCTGCAGAGAGATGCAATGGTTTTTGTCAAAGTTCATCCTGAGCAGCTCCACGAAGCAGGGCTCTGTGCTTCACGGGCTATTCTGAAGAACACAGATCGAGACTAACATCCACTGCAGCTTGAAAACCATAAGCTCAGTGAACGATGCACCTTTGGTCCACCCAATGCTCACTGGTCTTCCAGTACATAGAGTTGTCCTCAACTGAGTGTTACACACTGGCAGGAAATCCCAGACTATGTGTTGAGGGATGCACTAAAGATAAGGGTAGCTGCTACAGAGGTGCAATGGGGAAAGGTCACTGTCTAAAGCCTTTTAGCCATAATACAACAAGAAGTTAGAAACTGCAGAACCTAACAAGGAATGTACACTGTCAATGTCAAGATTATTGAAATTGTACTGAGACATCTCAGAGTGAACATCATGTATTGAGAAAAATGCATTTTTATTGCACCTTGTAAATTTTCAAATTGAAATGGTTTTATGTTGTAAATATGAAAACTATCATAATTGTATGGAGACACCTGAGAGTGCAGTGTGATGTTTGATGGTAAGTTGAATTATGTTGCAAATTCTGTAATTTTTCATTGAAAATGGTTTGAATTATATTCTCACATACTTTATGAATAAAGTATATAATTGGGAAAAAAGGAATGGTATAAGTAAATATTTTGAAATTATATGAAAACTGATAAAATTTAATGTTTGCTTATAAAGAAAAATTCACATTTTAAAAGATCAACTTAAGTGTGTATGTGTGTGATGTAGCTTTTAGTAACTTTTTAATCAAACTTGTCAAGATAGATATCGGTTAATCCTAGACATTCAATCCCAGGTAGTATCTGCCATTGCTACTGTAACAAAAGAGATTCATTTCACTACGTGAGTTCTCTTTAAACAGAAAATCAAGGATGGACTTTTCTGAGTTGAGCTTTAGGTACTATTGTTTCTGATATGACCTTGCTGTACGATATTTAGACTAGTGAGTCTGGTTGTGTTGTGTCTTCCTGTTGTGGTCTGTCGTGGAGGTAATGGCAGATTGTGCTTTTTGGGTTGCAGCCTGGAATTGCACAAAGCAGAACGGGAGCACTTGTACAGAGATTTTAAAAGGAATGGATACCCAGAAAGCACAATCCACCGTTTACCTCCATGACGGACCACAACAAGAAGACACAACATGACCAGACTCATTAATCACCCTACTGTACGGCAAAGACATTTCAGAGATGACCACAAGACTACTCAGACCCCGAGGTATCAGTGTAGACCACAAACCAACAACCACCCTACGACAGCTACTGACGAACATAAAGGATCCCATACCCACAACCAATAAAACTAACGTAATATATAAAATACCATGCAAGGGCTGTGAGGAACATTACATAGGCCAAGCTGGAAGAAAATTGACCATAAGGATACATGAACACCAACTAGCCACCAAGAGACATGACCAATTCTCACTGGTCTCAATACACACAGACAAAGAAGGACACGAATTCAACTGGGACAACACATCTATAATAGCGCAAGCCAACCAGAGAAATGTCAGGGAATTCCTGGAGGCCTGGCATTCCAATGGAACTCTATCAACAAACACATTGAACTGGACCCGATATACAAACCACTGAGACACAGAACCAGCAGTAATGCCAAGCACCCCAGCAAACCGAGGCATATAAATAACAAGCGGGACAGAACGCCAACGCCTCTGATGAAGCACTGGTGTTCTGTCCCGTTTGTTATTTATATGCCTCGGTTTGCTGAGGTTGTTGGCTTCACTTCTGGTTCTGTTTCTCAGTGGTTTGTATATCAGGTCCAGTTCAATGTGTTACCTATCAAAGTGACGAAATGTCTGCAATCAAACGCACCGACTTGGCGAGCAAATCTACAACCTCATCCACAACCTGAGCTACAAATCTTCTCAAACTTTAAATGCCTAGTTTATCATTTGATCAAAGCCTGGCAATTAACTTTCAAGCAGCGTCAATGGGTGCATTCTCCATAGCAACACCTCTGCCAGTCAGAGTAAGCTTGCCAACCAATCAACACTCTCCTCTTATACAGCATTAAATGGTGGTGTTCCCATTGAATTGGTATTCTTGTGAAGAGTCCTGATGCGTGAACAGCAGAAAGCTTCTTAGCAATAAGTAGAGAATTGACCTAGGTACTGGAAATTAAGGTCAGCAAGCTGTCCCAGATAATTGTACAGGAAAAGAATCATTGAGTTGAATTGCAAGTCAGACAAAATAGATGGAAAAGACTTGTATTTGTATGATGCCTTTCACATCACTGGATTCATGAAAGCATTACAGGTAACATCTGCTATTGCTACTGTAACAAAAGAGATTTATTTCACTGCATGAGTTCTACTTAAATAGAAAATTGAGAATGGGCTTTTCTGAGTTTAGCCTTACGGGGTTCTGTCCATTTCCCAGACACGAAAGTTAGACACGTTTAGTTGTGTTACCATTCCATAGATAATGAACCTCTTCTGAAAGGCAATGTAGAAAAACTGGCAGTGATAGGCTCTCACAAAAGGCAATGTGGTACTCACCATATGGTCTGATTTTGTTTTTGTGATTTTGATTGAGGGAAATAAAGCACCTTTATACAAAAAAAGGAGAGAGGCAGGAAACAGGAAATTATTTTGTTCAAACACCTATCATTGGGAAAATGCTGCAATCTATTATGCAGCACTTGTAACAAGACATTTAGAAAATTATAATATAATCAAGCATGGTTTTGTGAAAAAATATTCTCTTGGGAGATTTCTTAAACTTTATTCAGGGTGTATCAGGCTGGGTGGATAAAGGCACCCCAATCAACGTAAGGTACTGAGTAAAAGGTTACTGCACAATATGGAAACTCATGATGTCAGTGTAGTGCATTAGCATGGAGACAGGATTGGCAAACAAACATGAATCACAAGACCTCAGCATGCACCCACAGCTAGTGATTGGGTGGACAATTGGAATTTTGCCCTGTATCACAAGGAGAATGATATATTAATGTGCAAAGTCTTGTCACATTATTAGTATTAATGAGACCACATTTAAAGTATTGCGAGTAGATTTGGTCCCTGATTTTAAGGGGGAATATACATTGCTATGATCTCAGCTGATGGTTGTACTGGACAAGTCAAATCTCAGAGTGGAACCTGGCTGAATGGCCATGGTGATCAATCACTGAATAAACTCACATATTAATTTTAATAGAAACATAATTCAATTTCACAAAAGTAGAAGAGCAGTTGGGAAAAGGAGTAAATCAGTCAGAGCAGGCAGAAATAAGACCGAGAACAAGGTAGGACTGATACATTAAACTGCATTTATTTCAACGCAAGAGGCCTACCATGTAAGGCAGATCAACTCAGGACGTGGTTGGGAACATGGGACTGGGATATCGCAGCAAATACAGAGACATGGCTCAGGGATGGACAGGACTGGCAGCTTAATGTTCCAGGGTATAGATGCTATGGGAAGGATAGAGAGGGGGGCAAGAGGGGAGGGGAGGGGGAGTGGCGTTGTTGATTAGGGATAACGTTACAGCTGTACTTAGGGAGGATATTCCTGGGAAAATGTCCAGGGAAGTTATTTGGGTGGAACTGAGAAATAAGAAAGGGATGATCACTTTATTGGGATTGTATTATAGACTTTCCAGTAGTCAGTGGGAAACTGAGAATCAAATATATAAGGAGATCTCAGTTATCTGTAAGAATAATAGGGTGGTTATGGTAGGGATTTTAACTTTCTAAACATAAACTGGGACTGCCATAGTGTTACAGGCTTGGATGGAGAAGAATTTGTTAAGTGTGCACAAGAAAATTCTCTGATTCAGCATGTGGATGTAACTAATAGAGAAGGTACAAAACTTAGACCTACTCTTGGGAAATAAGACAGGGCAGGTGACGGAGTTGTCAGTGGGGGAGCACTTTGGGGCCAGTGACCAGAATTCTATTAGTTTTAAAATAGCAATGGAATAGGATAGACCGGATCTAAAAGTTAAAGTTCTAAATTGGACAAAGGCCAATTTCGATGGTATTAGGCAAGAACATTCAAAAGTTCACTGGGGGAGGATGTTCACAGGTAAAGGGTCGGCTGGAAAATGGGAAGCTTTTAAAAATGAGATAACGAGAGTCCAGAGACAGTATGTTCCTGTAAGGGCAATGGGCAAGGCTGGTAGGTGTAGGGAATTCTGGGTGACTACGGAAACTAAGGTTTTGGTTAAGAACAAGAAGGAAGCATATGTCAGTGATAGACAGCAGGGATCGGGTGAATCCCTACAAGAGTATAAAGGCAGTAGAAGTATACTTAAAAGGGAAAGCAGGAGAGCAAAAAGGGGACATGAGATAGCTATAGCAAGTAGGGTTAAGGAGAATCCAAGGGTTTCTAAAAATACATTAAGGACAAAAGGTTAACTAGGGAAAGAATTAGGCCCCTTAAAGATCAGCAAGGCTGCCTATGTGTGGAACCACAGGAGATGGGAGAGATACTAAATGAATATTTTGCATCAGTGCTTACTGTGGAGAAGGATATGGAAGACATAGAACGTGGGGAAATAAATAGTGACATCTTGAAAAATGTCCACATTACAGAGGGCCATTGTGCTGGAAGGCTTAAAATGCATAACGGTGGATAAATCCCCAAGACCTGATCAGGTGTACCCTAGAACTCTGTGGGAAGCTAGGGATGTGATTGCTGGATCCCTTGCTGAGATATTTCTATCATCGATAGCTACAGGTGAGGTGCCGGAAGACTGAAGGTTGGCTAACATGGTGCCATTATTTAAGAAAGATGGTAAGGAAAAGCCAGGGAACTGGAGACTGGTGAGCCTGACATTGTGGTGGGCAAGGTGTTGGAGGGAATCCTGAGGGATAGGATTTACATGTCTTTGGAAAGGCAAGGACTGATTAGGGATGATCAACACGGCTTTGTGTGTGGGAAATTTTGTGTCTTACTAAATTGATAGACTTTTTTGAAGAAGCAACAAAGAGGATTGATGAGGGCAGAGCAGTGGACATGATCTATATGGACTTCAGAAAGTCGTTTGACAAGGTTCCTCATGGTAGACTACTTAGCAAGGTTAGATCACATGGAATACAGGGAGAACTAGCCATTTGGATAATGAACCGGCTCGAAGGTAGAAGACAGAGGGTGGTGGTGGGTTACTTTGCAGACTGGAGACCTGTCACCAACCGTGTGCCACAAGGATCGGTTCTGGGTCCACTGCTTTTTGTTATTTATATAAATGATTTGGATGTGAGCATAGGCGGTATGATTAGTAAGTTTGCACATGACACCAAAATTGGAGGTGTAGTGGACACTGAAGGTTACCTCAGAGTACAATGGGATCTTGATCAGATGGGCCAATGGGGCGAGGAGTGGCAGGTGGAATTCAATTTAGATAAATGTGAGGTGCTGCATTTTGATAAGGCAAATCAGGACAGGGCTTATACACTTAATGGTAAGGTCCTATGGAGTGTTGCTGAACAAAGAGATCTTGGAGTGCAAGTTCATAGTTCCTTGAAAATGGAGTCACAGATAGAGAAGACAGTGAAGAAAGTGTAAGGTACGCTTGCCTTTATTCGTCAGTGCGTTGAGTATAGGAGTTGGGAGGTCATGTTGTGGCTGTACAGGACATTGGTTAGGCCACTACTGGAGTGTTGCGTGAAATTCTGATCTCCCTCCTGTAGGTAGGATATTGTGAAACTTGAAAGGTTTTATGCAGATGTTGCTAGCGTTGGAGGGTTTGAGCTATGGGGAGAGGCTGAACAGACTGGGGTTATTTTCCCTGGACAGTCAGAGGCTGAGGGATGACATTATGGAGGTTTATAAAATTAGGAGGGCCACTGATGTGGTAAATAGGCAAGGTCTTTCCCCCAGGGTGCGGGTGTCCAAAACTAGAGGATATAGGTTTAAGGTGAGAGGGGAATGATTTAAAAGGGTCCTATGGAGAAACTTTTTCATGCAGAGGTTGGTACATGTATGGAATGAGCTGCCAGAGGAAGTGGTGGAGGGCGGTACAATTACAACATTTAAAAGGCATCTGGATGGGTATAGGAATAGGAAGGATTTAGAAGGATATGGGCCAAATGCTGGCAAATGTGACTAGATTAATTTAGGATATCTGGTCGGCATGGACGAGTTGGACCAAAGGGTCTGTGTCCGTGCTCTATAGTTCTATGACTCAATGAAATCATTTTCAGTGGTTTGGTTATTTCATCACTCAACCATTAGGACAGAATGTTTCTATACGGTCCTATGAAAATATGTTTGTATACTAAATCCCATTACAAATGTTTGAGACAAAGTTTCAATTATGAATGTTGACTAAGAGGTTTACAGGAATGAACGATTGTGCACATGAAGTGCACCTCAAATACAGGATTTTTAATGATGGGATTGTTCTATAAAGACCATTAGGGCTATTGGTTATGCTTAAAGGGGAATTTGCCCTGAATTAGAGAAATGGGAAAAGAAACACACAGAGGCAAAACTGCACCTTTCCAGGACTTAATACCACCTTTCCTGTGCTTCACCAGGCTGCTAAACTAAATGTGCTCTTATTATTTTGTAACTTAGCAATATTAGCAAACCAGTCATCTTCCTGACACTTCAAGTTAAGTAGTTGTTCTTCTATTAGCTTGCCATGTTGAAGCATTGAGCTATATTGCTTTCTGCAATACAATGATTTCAACATTGGGATCCGTTGTGCTGCTGGGTTCAGTGTCAGAGGAGGGGCTAATAATAGTGAGCAGTACGCTTCTGGTAATGCGTGTGTGTGTGTGTGTGTGTGAGTGTCTATGTCTCTGTGTGTGTGTGTGTGTGCGCGCGTGCGCATGCATGTATGTGTGTGCGTGCACTTGTGTCTGTGTGCATGTATGTGTGTGC
>NC_063335.1:32592624-32592964 GCF_021869965.1 Rhincodon typus
GCGCCCTTGTCTGTGTGCGCCCTTGTCTGTGTGCGCGCGTCTGCGTGTGTGTGCGCCCTTGTCTGTGTGCGCGCGTCTGCGTGCGCCCTTGTCTGTGTGCGCGCGTCTGCGTGCGCCCTTGTCTGCGTGCGCCCTTGTCTGCGTGCGCCCTTGTCTGCGTGCGCCCTTGTCTGCGTGCGCGCGTCTGCGCGCCCTTGTCTGTGTGCGCCCTTGTCTGTGTGCGCGCGTCTGCGTGCGCCCTTGTCTGTGTGCGCGCGTCTGCGTGCGCCCTTGTCTGTGTGCGCGCGTCTGCGGCGCCCTTGTCTGTGTGCGCCCTTGTCTGCGTGCGCCCTTGTCTGCG
>NC_063335.1:32593064-32593566 GCF_021869965.1 Rhincodon typus
CCCTTGTCTGCGTGCGCGCGTCTGCGCGCCCTTGTCTGCGTGCGCGCCCTTGTCTGCGTGCGCGCCCTTGTCTGCGTGCGCGCCCTTGTCTGTGTGCGCCCTTGTCTGCGTGCGCCCTTGTCTGCGTGCGCGCGTCTGCGCGCCCTTGTCTGCGTGCGCCCTTGTCTGCGTGCGCCCTTGTCTGCGTGCGCCCTTGTCTGCGTGCGCGCGTCTGCGCGCCCTTGTCTGCGTGCGCGCCCTTGTCTGCGCGCCCTTGTCTGCGCGCCCTTGTCTGCGCGCCCTTGTCTGCGTGCCCTTGTCTGCGTGCGCGCGTCTGCGCGCCCTTGTCTGCGCGCCCTTGTCTGCGCGCCCTTGTCTGCGCGCCCTTGTCTGCGTGCGCGCGTCTGCGCGCCCTTGTCTGCCTGCGCGCCCTTGTCTGCCTGCGCGCCCTTGTCTGCGTGCGCCCTTGTCTGCGTGCGCCCTTGTCTGCGTGCGCGCGTCTGCGTCTGTGCGCGCCCTTGTC
>NC_063335.1:32593576-32593742 GCF_021869965.1 Rhincodon typus
CTGCGTCTGTGCGCGCCCTTGTCTGCGTGCGCGCGTCTGCGTCTGTGTGCGCCCTTGTCTGCGTGCGCGCGTCTGTGCGCGCCCTTGTCTGCGTGCGCGCGTCTGTGCGCGCCCTTGTCTGCGCGCCCTTGTCTGCGTGCGCGCCCCTGCGTCTGTGCGCGCCCTT
>NC_063335.1:32593752-32603626 GCF_021869965.1 Rhincodon typus
TCTGCGTGCGCGCCCCTGCGTCTGTGCGCGCCCTTGTCTGCGTGCGCACGTGTGTGTCTGTGTGTGTGTGTTTTCAAAATGGACAAATCATGGCATCTGCATCTCAGGCTGATTGGGTACCTGACCAACATTTTGAGACCTCACCGATCCTGTTAATGTCTTATCTTAAGCATACACTCCGCTTTCTCCCCTTACTGCCTATGACCCATCTGTTCAGCTATGTGTGGACAGAGACAAAAGAGGACAGCTCTGAATAGAAGGCTCCAACCACTCAATATTTTCAGAAAGCGCTTCACCTACACCCACCTCAGCTAATAGCAATAATTGAATTGATCACTGAACTGTGTCCCTACACCCACAGAGCACAGTACGGTGCTGATGGTAGTCCTCAAGGTCATTGGTGATTTCAATTGCTGCCTCTCCTTCCATGCTGGAATGGGAATCACCCCCTTCATTGTGTATCCGCACGGTCATTGTGTTGCTTCGCTGTCTGGAGGTGCTGCTGGCATTTCCAATGGCACAGCCATTGTCTGTACACACGAGTCTCATGGGCACTGCATCACAATAGGGAAATATACCAGAGGGTACTCCCCTTCTCAATATGGGAGATGGTGGTGGTAATGTCCCTGGCCTAAGGATACTCTGTGGGACCTGGTTCAAATCCTGCCAGGGCAACTGGAGAAATTTAAGTTTAATTAATTAATAAAAGATTTAAAAGCTAAAAGTCAGTGGTGACCATGAAACAAATACCAATGTAAAAAAAAAACCCTGGTTCTTCATTATCCTTTAGGAAAGGAGGATAATCTGCAAATCTGTCTGACCTACAAGTGACTCCAGTCCTTCAATAATGTGGTTGACTCTGAAATGATCTAACAAGCCATTCAGTTCAAAAAGCAATCAGTGCTAGGTAGCAAATACTGACATTCACCTTTCAGGAAAGAATTTAAAAAGCCACCATTAACAAACATGCATGGAGTATCCCATCAGTGATTGGCTACTATCCTGTTGGCACCTACAATACTACTATCCTGCACCAAGCTGTTGTTCCCACTATCTTTGAGCCAACAGAGGATTGCACCTTGGTGACAGGGATTATCCATTTGACATGACTACCCTCTGCCACCAGACCGTCACATGTAACCAACCCTTGTTCAATGTGAGCCATTCTGTGACTAAGAGCATCATGGAGTAAAGCATCAGTGATCCTAATCAATGGTTCTGGCTGCTGGGTAGAATGGAATGGAAATGTTGGGGGAGAGCCCTCCAGTGCTTCTTGAAGTCTGCCTCTAAACTGAGGGAAGTCGGCTGTGGTTCTAGCCAGCCTGAGCGTGCTTTCCTTGTTAGCACTGCCCTGAACAAACACTGAGGGAAGTGGAAGAGGAAGGGGTAGGTCATTTGAGAAATCATCACTTTTATAAACCATTACAGCAGCCTCTTGGCCACAATCCTGAAATAAACAGGGGAAACAAACAGGAGACTGGAGAAACACAGCAGGCCATTCAGCGTCTGGAGGAAAGGAACAGTCACCATTTCGGATATTACCCTTCTTCAGGAGTGGATGTGGGGTTAGGGGGAGCTGCAGATAAAGAGGGGGGGAGTGGGTACCGAAATGTTGGTGATAGGTGGACACTAGTAGTAGGTACCACTTGGTTGGCTGATGGGAGAGATGAATCCGGTTGGTGGCTGGAGGGAGGGTCAGTAGGTGGAATGTAAGGGAGGAGGTGGGGCTGGAAAGTGGGCCGGGGGATGGGTGGGAAGGTTATTTGAAACTCAATGTTGAGTCCTCTAGGCTGTAGGGTGCCCAGGAAATGTGAAGATAAGATGTTGTTCCTTAAATTTGCATTCTGAGTGGCTGTGACACTGGAGGAGGCTGAGGACGGACATGTTGGGGGGGAAGTGGGACGGGGAGTTGAAATGGGCGGTAACTGGGAGGTTAGGTTGGCCATTACGCGCCAGGCGAAGATGCTCGGCGAAACGGTCACCTAGTCTAAGTTTGGTCTCACTGACGTAGAGAAGACCACATCAGGAGCACCAGATACAATAGATTGGGTTGGGGGAGATGCAGGTGAAGCTGTGTCTCACCTGGAAGGGCTGTTTAGTGCCCTGGATGGAGGTGAGGGATGTGGTATCTGGGCAGGTGTTGCATCTTTTACAGTAACAGGGGAAGGTACCGAGTGGGTTGGAGTGGTTGGTGGGGAGTGTGGCGTGAACTAAGGAGTGGCAAAGGGAATGGTGCTTGTGAAAGGCAGTAATCCCCAAAACATTAACTGCTCCTTTCCTCCAGATGCTGCCTGGTTTGCTGCGTTCTTCCAGCCTCCTGTTTGTCTACATTGGATTCCAGCATCTGCAGTTTTTTTGTCTTTATCCTGAAATAAATAAGCTGCTGAAAGAAAATTCCAAAACAATTTTATTCAACAAGCCATTGAAATACTAAACAATATGGGAGAATTGTTCACGGTGAACAAGGAAATAGCAAAACAATTAACCAACTACTTTAGTTCACAAAAGAAGATAAGTAACTTACGAGGCATGCTTAGGAGGCAAGAATCCACTGGGAAGGTTAGGATCGGTTAAAAAAAAATGCTGGGGAAATTAATGGAACTGAAAGCTAATAACACTCCAGGGCCTGCCAACCTACAGAGTTTGGGACATAACATCATTCGGGAGCTAATCAGAAACATACCATGAAGCTGTCAGTTTCTGTATGGGGTTGGAAGGCTCAAACATGGCCTGGAAAATGGCTCATTTAGCACCCCTGTTTAAGAAAGGAGGGAGGCAGAAGACAGGACGGGTTAGCCCGTCCTTGATTAGATTTTAGATGCCATTATGAAGGATGAGACTGCAGAGTACTTGGAATTGGAGGGTAAAACAAGGCTGAGTAAGCACAGCTTTGTCAAGTGGAGGTCATGCCTGGCAAATATGTTACAATTGTTTGAGGAGGTAAAGAACAAGTTAGACAAAGGAGAGCCAGTAGATGTGATCTATTTGGATTTCCAGAAGGCCTTTGACAAGGTGTCACACAGGAAGCTGCTAAATACGATAAGAGCCCATGGTGTTAGGGGTAAGGTTCTGGCATAGATAGAGGATTGGCTGACTGGCAGAAGGCAGAGAGTGGGGATAAAGGGCTCTTTTTCAGAATGGCAGCAGGTGACTAGTGGGGGTGCACAGGGGTCCCCGTTGGGATCACAACTATTCACGTTACATGTTAACAATCTAGACAAAGGAACAGGGAGCATTGTTGCTACTTATGCAGATGACACAAAGATTGTTGAGGGACAGGTCGTGTTGAGGAAGTGGGGAGGCTTCAGAGGGACTTGAACAGGTTGGGAGAATGGGAAAAGAAATGGCAGATGGAATACAATGTGGGAAAGTGGGAAGTTATGCACTTTGGTAGGAAGAATAGAGGTGTAGACTATTTTCTAAATGGGAAAAGGCTTTGGAAATCTGAAGCACAAAGGGACTTGGGAATTCTAGTTCAGGATTCTCTTAAGGTTAACTTGAAGGTTCAGTTGACAGTTAGGTAGGCAAATGCAATGTGAACATTCATTTTGAGAGGGCTAGAGTACAACAGCAGGAGTGTACTGCTGAGGCTGTATAGACTCTAATCAGGCTGCTTTTGGAATATTGTAAGCAGTTCTGTGCCCTGTATCAAAGGAAGGATGTGCTGGCATTAGAGGGGGTCCAGAGGAGGTTTGCAAGAATGATCCCAGGGATGAAGGGCCTGTCATTTAAGGAGTGGTTGAGGATCCTGTGTCTGTACTTATAGAATCCCTACAGAGTGGAAGCAGGCCATTTTGCCCATCGAGTCCTCACTGACCCTCCGAAGACCATCCCACCCAGATCCATCCCCATCCTTATTCATGTAACCCTGCATTTCCCATGCCTAATCCACCTAGCCCACACATCCCTGGACAGTATGGGTCAATTTAGCATGGCCAATCCACCTAACCTGCACATCTTTGCACTGTGGGGAAAAAACCAAACCACCCAGAGGAAACCTGCACAGACACGGGGAGAACGTGCAAACTCCACACAGACAGTCACCCGAGGGTGGCATCGAACCCAGGCCCTGGCACAATAAGGCAACAGTCCTAATCACTAAGCCATACCCTCAATGGAGTTTAGAGGGATGGGGGCTGGAGTCTGATTGTAACATACAGAATACTGAGCATCCTAGATGGAGTGGACGTGGAGAAGATGTTTCCATTAGTAAGAGAGACTAGGACCTGAGGGCACAGCCTCAGAGCTAAGGGACGACCCTTTAGCAGTGAGATGAGGAGAAATTTCTTCAGCCAGAGGGTGGTGAATCTGTGGAACTCATTGCGGCAGGGGATTGTGGAGGCCAAGTCATTTGAGTATATTTAAGACAGAGATAGATATGTTCTTGTTTGGTAAGAGGATCAAAGGTTATGAGGAGAAGGCAGGAGAATGTGGTTGAGAAATATATCGGCCATGATGGAGCAGTGTCAATGGGCAGAACGGTCTAATTCTGTTCCTGCATCTTATAATGCTATGGTCTTGGTCTGAATGTTCCTGACTCCCTCAGCAGGCCTTCCTCAGTGCTGTGCAGCTGAACACCACACCTTCCTGATCTGTAAAACACAGAGGGAAATGACGTTTTCTCCCCAGAATGCTTTCTCATTCCTACCTCAATCTGAACCTGAAAATCCAGCTCACGGAGGTCACGAGGCCAGCTTTCAGATCTATTTTCATGAGTAAGTTTTAGCTTTTCTTACACTCGTGAAAAATGTACCAACTTGCCAGTACAATTTGAGGCTGTCTGTATCAGAGTCACAACTTATTTTTGTGCACAGTCTGACTGGACTCCGGACCATCATAAAAAGAATATTCCAGACCCCACTGCAAATGAACAAATGCATCTTTGACCTTGAGCTGGGCTGCAGTTTGGATCGGTCTGTCCTATCTGGCTTTACTATGTTCAGCAAGCAGCCTGAGGCAGTCAGAATGCAGAGCTCCAGCTGCCTGCTGCCAGAGAGATCTTTAGCCGAGTTGAATGAGTGCCCAGCTGCAGAGGAGCTGCAGCTCAGATGGTGGTGATGTCTCTCAGGACAGTGTCCCATCCGTGATGCCCATCTGCTGCATTCAAGTAACTTTAGATGTGTCACATCGGCAGCCGTGACATTAATACCTGTGTCACCTCCAGGTAATCTCCTGGCCCAGAATGGCCAGGTATCAGAGTTTTCCCATCCCTTCAGGCAGCCAGTCACTGAGCTTCCTTTCTCATTGTGGAACCATGTGCACATCTTGAGAAGAAACACTGGACATAACACACAGACACATTTGTATTCCAGACTATTTGAAGGAAATAACATTTGGTTTAATCAATGAGTGAGAATGAGCAAAACTATGAAACATTGCAATGCTACTAATGGATTTTGATGTACACATTAGGTCACTGAGTCATAGAGCTGTACAGCATCGAAACAGACCTTTGGTCCAACTCATCCATGCCGACCAGATATCCTAAATTAATCTACTCCCATTTACCAGCATTTGGCCCATATCCTTCTAAATCCTTCCTATTCTTATGCCCATCCAGATTTCTTAAATGTTGTAATTGTACCAGCTTTCACTTCCTCTGACCGCTCATTCCATACATACATCACCCTCTGTGTGACAAAGATACCCCTTAGGTCCCTTTTAAATCTTACCCCTCTCACTTTAAACCTATGCCCTTTAATTTTAGACTCCCCTACCCTGGGGAAAAGACCTTGTCTATTTACCCTATCCATGCCCCTCATAATTTTATAAAGCTCTATAAGGTCACCCTTCAGCCTCCAACACTCCGGGGAAAATAGCCCCAGCCTATTCAACCTCTTTCTATAGTTCAAGCCCTCCAAGCCTGGCAACATCCTTGTAAATCTTTTCTGACCCCTTTCAAGTTTCACAACATCCTTCCTGTAGCAGGAAGACCAGAATTGCACACAGTATTCCTAAAGTGGCTGAACTTGCACTGCACCATGACTTCCTAACTCCTATACTCAATGCACTGACCAGTAAAGGCAAGCGTACCAAACACTTTCTTCACTATCCTGTCTACCTGTGACTCCACTTTCAAGTAACTATGAATCTGCACTCCAAAGGTCTCTTTGTTCAGCAACATTCCCCAGAAATATTACCATTAAGTGCATAAGTCCTGCTCTGATTTGCCTTTCCAAAATGCAGCACCTCACATTTATCTAAATTAAACTCCATCTGTCACTCCTCAACCCATTGGCTCATCTGATCAAAATCCCATTGTACTTTGAGGGAACCTTCTTCACTGTCCATTACACCTCCAATTTTGGTGTCATCTGCAAACTTACTAACCATACCTCCCACATTCACATCCAAATCATCTACATAAATGACAAAAAGCAGTGGACCCAGCACTGATCCTTGAGGCACAGATCTCCAGTCTGCAAAGTAACCCACCAAACCACCACCACCCTCTGTCTCCTACCTTCGAGCCATTTCTGTACCCAAATGGCTAGTTCTCCCTGTATTCCATGTGATCTAACCAGTCTACCATGAGAAACCTTGTCAAATGCCTTACTGAAGTCTTTATAGATCATGTCCACTGCCTGCCCTCATCAATCTTCTTTGTCACTTCTTCCAAAAACTCAAGTTAGTAACACAGGATTTTCCACACACAAAGCCATGTTGACTATCCCTAATCAGTCCATGCCTTTCCAAATACATGTAAATTCTGTCTCTCAGGATTCCCTCCAACAACTTGCCCACCACAATGTCAGGCTCACTGGTCTATAGTTCCCTGGCTTTTCCTTACCACCTTTCTTAAATAGTGGCACCACGTTATCCAACCTCCAGTCTTCCAGCACCTCACCTGTGGCTATCAATGTTACAAATAACTCAGCAAGGGGCCCAGCAATCACTTCCCTAGCTTACCATAGAGTTCTAGGGTGTACCTGATCAGGTTTTGGGGATTTATCCACCTTTATGCGTTTGAAGACATACAGCAGCTCCTCTTCTGTAATATGGACATTTTTCAAGATGTCGCTATTTATTTCCCCACGTTCCTGGAGATAGTGTTTTATTAGGGAAGTGAATTGGTTATAATTACAGATGAATCATAGAATCCCTACAGTGTGGAAACAGGCCATTCAGTCCAACAAGTTTACACCGCCTCTCCAAATGCATGCCACTGAGACCCATTCCCCTACCCCTGCATTTCCCACGGCTAACCCACCTAACCTACACATCCCTGGACACTACGGGTAATTTAGCATGACCTATCCACCGAGCCTGCACATCTTTGGACTTTGGGAGGAAACCGGAGCACCCAGAGGAAACCCACGCAGACACGGGGAGAACGTGCAAACTCCACACAGACAGTTGCCTGAGGGTGGAATCGAATTCTGCAGTCAGTGTTTTAGGCTTTAACTTAATGTATCCTCTCTTACAGTCTGTTGTACAACAATTGGTAAGTATTTTATCCACTGTGCTAACAGGTCCTTTGGGAGCAGTGGTCCCTGTACGCTGTAGGTGTTAAAGAGTCCCAGAGGTGGATAAAAAAGCTAAGCTAAAGTGCTGGTTTAGTCCATTGGAAGACAATATCTGGAGTTGATGTTGGGATATGAACAGACACCTGGAGGATCATTAATGTGTAAGTTCTATCTTAATTGCCTACTAGTGCTCATTAAGGAGGCTGCATGGTATTATACCATTTGACCTATTATCCTGTTCTCAGCGGTGATCTCTGGGAATAAACAAGTTGCTGCTGAGGATTTTGAGCACCCCTGCCCATCCCCTTTTACTTTCCCCTTGCCGCAGAAGGTTTGAAAAGGACTTTTTGAAAAACACACTGAGGAACTTTGTCAACAATACTTTGTTCAGAAATTCTCTGAAAATGTGTACTGTGTTACACGAGCTGATAGGAGTTACGAGGATGCAGGGGCCTAGTTCGAGGCACTGGCTGGGATCTGCAGAAAGCATGGGAGGGGAACACGAGCCCAGAAACAGTACAACAAGATGCTGCAGCGGAGAGGACCCCAGAGGGTGCACTATGTTCATCCGCAAGAATGCCCAAATAAAAACCGAAAGAACTGTGGATGCTGTAAATCAGGAACAAAAGCAGGAGTTGCTGGAAAAGCTCAGCAGGTCTGGCAGTATCTGTGAAGAAAAATATCAGAGTTAATATTTTGGGTCTGGTGACCCTTCCTCAGAACTGTTGCCACCAGACCTGCTGAGCTTTTCCGGCAACTTCTGTTTTTGTGCCCAAATAAAACTTTGCGCAGAACTTTCTTCTCTCTGACACGGCAAGAACAATGGCAAGTAATCAGTCAGGAATTCAAAATTCAGATTTTTGACGTTGAGAAACACTCACCCAATTGAGTCAAATTTGAGATAGTGAGTTCAGAACCTCACTGTTGAATGGCATGAAACATATTTCTGTGTATTTGCATCTCATTAAGACCCTTCTTCAGAAAAGAAATGTCTGATATCTTACCTGCCGTTTTGTGGCCTTGCTTTGACTGAGAAGGCACAAGAGAAGTGTCAGTTAAGACAAGCCCCTGCAACATCGAGTAACATCGAGTGACTGTCACATGACATCCTGAGGGACAAGCACAGGATCCATCTGGGAGGTTCAGCTCAATGTTGAGAACCAGGCTCTATAGACTTTGCTTCAATTGCCTGCACATGTCAGAATACAAAGCCACAGGCGATTGGTGATGTCCTGGTTCATTATCACAGAACTTTGCCTGCTGCAGAACTGGGCAGCGATCCCATTCTAATGGCTAGCAAGGGCACTATTTCAGCATGTGATGGCGATCTTAGCTCCATGGAGTTTATAACATTAAAAACTGATAGGCTTTCTGATTTTTTGTAATCTGAAACTGAAACAGTTCTGTATCTCGAAAACCTTTCTCTCCAACTTTTCAATTCCCAGACCTGTTGATATCCTCTCATGCTCTGGAATATTTCTGGGATTGTTAGGCTGAATTCCATGCTTATGTTGAGCCCTGGAAGTGTTCCTGCATTTGTAATTGCATCTTTCCTCCTGCTCACCGCAGTGCACTCTCCTGAGCTACACTCAGTTTGCTTCTGCTGTTTCGATGTCATGCTGTGTCTTTGAATTTGTTATTTTTCTTGTGTAACTTGGAAGTTCTCTTTAACTTTTAGTATTGTAGCTTCTTTTACTAGTTTTCTGCTTCCACCATGCTTTGTTCTGTGATAGGACTGTAAAGAATTATTGTTTTAGCCCATGATATCTCTGACAAGAACTGTTTTTATTTACTGGCCAGAATGATACGGAACTGTAGGCCTGTTAGCCTGGCATCAACAGTCAATAAGATGCTAGAATTCCTCGGAAATGAGAAAATCATAACATAATTAACATAGCCAGCATGGAGATTGGAAAGAGAATAGCTCTGTGTTGGGTGTGGTGGTGGCATGATGGGGTGGAGGGTGTTTGGGGATTGTGTCAGGCCCGAGTGGCAGGGGAAGAGGATTGGATCTGTTGGCTGTGGGGGAGGGAATGGGGTCTGTTGGCTGTGGGGGAGGGAATGGGGATCGTGTTTGTTGGCCGTGGGGGACGGGGAGGGGATCGGGTCTGTTGGCCGTGGAGGACGGGGAGGGGATCGGGTCTGTTGGCTGTGGGGGAGGGAATGGGGTCTGTTGGCTGTGGGGGAGGCGATCGGGTCTATTGGCCGTGAGGGAAGGATAGGGGATCGTGTTTGTTGGCTGTGGGGGACGGGGAGAGGATCGGATCTGTTGGCCGTGGGGGAGGGGATCGGGTCTATTGGCCGTGGGGGAAGGATAGGGGATCATGTTTGTTGGCTGTGGGGGACGGAGAGAGGATCGGATCTGTTGGCCGTGGGGGAGGGGATCGGGTCTGTTGGCCGTGGGGGAG
>NC_063335.1:32603726-32606608 GCF_021869965.1 Rhincodon typus
GTTTGTTGGGCATGGGGGAGGGGATCAGGTTTGTTGGGCATGGGGGAGGGGATCAGGTTTGTTGGGCATGGGGGAAGGAGAAGATCTGTTTCTCCATTAAGTACCTTGGAGATATGTTAAATGTTAAAGGAGATGTCTCCGTGCAAGTTGTACTTTTTTTGAGGTCAATTGGCTTCACTATTTCAAAACACACTGTGAAAATGTGACTTACATTTCTGTTTAAAGTTAATGCAGTCTGTTTATGGAAATAGCCATCCAGGGTAAGAGCATAAAGTAAAGACATTGCTAAAAATATTGAAGAGTAAGAGTCTGTGGAGGAAACATCTGAAGATATAGCAAAGAAACACACACGCAACTATATTCTGGATAAAATTTAAAAAAAACTAAGGATTGTTGTGCTCTCATGTTGATTTAGTTTAACAAGAACCTAGTGAACTATTTTATGGCCCTTTACAGATTTACAACATGAAGTAGCTAGTGTTATTATTGGCAATACAGGTGGCACAATTTCTTTTAGTGCAGTAATCATATTACTGCCGATTATTCAATTTAATCATCTACCTGATTAAATATTCAGGAAAATGATGAGGCTAAGTTGCACAGATGATTAAAGGAACTCAAGCCAATTACTGATGCCATCTCAGATTTCAGTGAAGCTTGAAGATGATAAACAAATGCTACAATTTCTGGATTTGCATGTTTGTGACCTTATGTTATAAAAGCAGAAATCATTGTAATCCACTTCACAAATTTCTACAGTGCACTAAACCTAGGATTCAGAACTAAATTCACAGCTAATGAGAGAATATATGTTGTCAGAAATGCCAGTTTGAAATTTTAAAGTTTTAAAACCTAACTATAGCCGGAAAATAACAAAATAAATCAAAAGATCTGAAATTGTACTTTTTCACACAAAACATGAGGCAGAAGTCAAAAAAAGCTACAATAATTCAACTTGCAATGATATAGCCAGAGGGGGTCATTAATGAAAGGTACAAAGAAACTTCAGACTGCTTTTGTGCAGAGGGATCTGGGTGACCTGGTGCATGTATCACAGAAAACCGGTCTGCAGGTATGTGGGTAAAAAGGAAGGCAAATGGAATTTTGGCATTTATTGCTAAAGGACCAAGTGTAAAAGTAGGGAATTGTTGCTGCATTGGTACAAGGCATTAATGAGACTGCATCTGGCGTATTTTATACAGTTTTCATTGCCTTACTCGAGGGATGTAGTTGTATCGGAGGCAGTTCAAAGGAGAGTCACAAGATTGATTCCAGAGATGAGGGGTTTATCTTAGGAAGAGGGATTGACAGTTTAGGCTGATAGTCTCTGAAGTTTAGAAGAATGAGAGGAGAACTAATTGAAGGATATTAAATGCTCAAGGGGATTGACAAAATTGATGTAGAGACGATGTTTCCTCATGTGGGGCAATCTAGAACAAGAGGTCATCATTTTTGGATAAGGGGTAGCAGATTTAAAACAGAGATGAAGTGGAATGACTTCTCTCAAAGGGTAGTGAACCTGTGGAATTCACTTCCCCAGAGTGCAGTGAATGCCGGGACATTGACTAAATTTAAGGAAGAGATAGACAGATTTTCAATTGTTAACAGCTCTGAGGAAGGGTCACCTGACCTGAAACATTAACTCTGATTTCTCTTCACAGATCCTGAGCTTTTCCAGCAGTTTCCATTTTGTTTTTAATTAGTAATGAGTTGAAGGGTTATGGAGAGCGAGCAGGGAAGTGGAGTTGAGGCTGAAATGAGATGAGGTCATGATCAATTTAAATGGCGAAAAAGGCTCAAGGGGCTGAATGGCCTACTCCTGTTCCTAGTTTGAATGTTCTTATAAATTTATAAATGTTGAAATAATAGTGCATTCAAACAGCAGTGATTTCTTGAGAACAATCCTTTTCCCTGATGTCTAATATTGGGACAGATCAGTGGTAAAATAAATACCTCAATCTTTCATATCCTTACTGAAAATAGTAGAAACGACCATTGAAATTATTTCTAATGGGGAGATGGTAAAAGTGCATCTTCCATGGCACAAAAACAGAAATTGCTGGAGGAACTCAGCAGGTCTGGCAGCATTTGTGGAGAGAAAGCAGAGTTAATGTTATAAAGGTCACTGGACTCGATTTCATCATCCACAGTTCTTTGTTTTATCTAACTTTCAATGCAATAGCTCCACATTGATCTTTCATTCATTGTCAGATCTCACAACCAGCATCTGCTGTTCTCGCTGCACTGACCCAGGCTGCTCAGGTTATAGCTTCACCACAGCAGGAGCTACCTGTTCGAAAGCAGCAGCTCAGAGTGACAATGGTTAACCACAAAAGCACATATTAACATTGAAGCAACAGGAAGAGCTTTCCTTCATCGTGCCCTATCAAAAGGAATTAATGGGAATAGCTCCTTCCGCTCTTAACTGACTCAGTTCCTGGGAGAGCTTCAGAGGGAAGATGTGGTGCCAAGGGAGCAGCTCACTGGGGAAAGAGCGAACGGGGAACAGCCTGTGACACCTGGGCATGGTGGCTCAGGTAGAGAAGTTAGTTCAGTAACTCCCAAAACTCCAGTGGGTTGGGCACAGTCTGATCCCAAACCTCTTGTCAGACCCTGGGTCGGGGCACAGTCTGATCCCAAACCCACTGACAGAGCCTGGGTCGGGGCACAGTCTGATCCCAAACCCATTGTCAGACCCTGGGTCGGGGCACAGTCTGATCCCAAACCCACTGACAGACCCTGGGTTGGGGCACAGTCTGATCCCAAACCCACTGACAGAGCCTCGGTCGGGGCACAGTCTGATCCCAAACCCATTGTCAGACCCTGGGTCAGGGCACAGTCTGATCCCAAACCCATTGTCAGAGCCTGGGTCGGGGCACAGT
>NC_063335.1:32606618-32616560 GCF_021869965.1 Rhincodon typus
TGGGTCGGGGTACAGTCTGATCCCAAACCCATTGTCAGAGCCTGGGTTGGGGTATAGTCTGATCCCAAATCCACTGACAGAGCCTGGGTCGGAGTACAGTCTGATCCCAAACCCATTGTCAGAGCCTGGGTCGGGGCACAGTCTGATCCCAAGCCTATTGACAGTCCCTAGTGAGAAGAGTGGCTGAAGCTTTGATGGTTCCGAAAGAATTATGACATCCAACTGGGCCATAAATCGGGACATTACAAATCAATCAGATGATCAGCGATGGCAAAGATATTTCTTGAGCTTTTACTTCTCAAAGATCATGAACATAGAGAGAGTATGATTCTACTTCACAGGAATTCTTTGAAGGGTGTCCAATTTACAAGAAGCAGTGGGTCTAATATACTTGATTTATAGAAGACATTTAATGATCTGCATTTGCTGTTTCAAACAAAGATAAAGCTTTATTGAAGTAAAGTTGAATTAACCCATTGCTAAGCCAGTTGTCAACGCAATAGAAAGATAAGTAACTCATGAATAGGAAGCCAAATAGTAAAGACGAGTGAAACTCTATAGGAGGGTGTTCCAGGTCATCTGAGCATTGTTCAGAGACATCTGGAGAGAGGCAATTTTAGTCGTATCAAATGGCAGGCTTTATTGCTAGCTTACCAGATTTATAATAATTACAGGCTCTGTACAAATTAATTAAATGAGGTGGGCAGTGGCAGATGGTTATCCTTTAATGGCTGGAAACCGAATTTGAAAATCCAGCCCAACATTTCAATCAAACTTGAGGAGCAAGTCCAGGGTAAAAGATGTGATGGAGAGTGGTCAACAGAAGTTTAGGGAAAACCATGAATTTTTAAGCATCTACCCAGCAGAATAATCAATAGCAAATCCCCTGGGGGCTGAGGTACAACAAGCCTCCTTTTATTGTTGGAATTTGCAAGAGGCTTATTTAAGTTCATGGCACCTTTTAACATATTTTTGTGCAACAGTGCCCATGTAGTAACACAAAGTGTGCAGCGTGCGTTGTGCAGTCTCTGGGAAAGATCGTGAGTGTAGGCCTTGGTTGTGGAAATAGCAGTTTGTGAAGCTATCAGCCCTTGTTGCAATAAGGAATAAATTGGACAGCAGAGGGGCACATCTCAGTGTCGAAAATCAGGACATCACTCCTCTGATACTCGCCATGAGACATTGCAGTAAAATACATACGGTACAAGTTTGGAGTGCTTGTACACTAAAGTTTTAAAAAATTCATTTGTGGGATGTGGATGTTGCTGTTGAACCAGCATTTATTGCCCGTCCCAAGTTGCCCCCTTGAGAAGGTGGTGGTGAGCTGCCTTCTTGAACTGCTGCAGTCCATGTGCTGTGGGATGATCCACAATGCCCTTAGGGAGGGAATTCCAGGATTTTGACCCAGGGACACTGAAGGAGTGGCAATTTATTTCCAAGTCAGGATGGTGAGTGGGTTGGAGGGGAACTTGTAGAGGGTGGTGTTCCCATGTATCTCCTGCTGTTGTCCTTCTGGATGGAAGTGGTTGTGAGTTTAGAAGGTGCTGTTGAAGGATTTTTAGTGAGTTTTTGTGGTATACACTGCGGCTGCTGAGTGGTGAAGGGGGTGGATGATTGTGGATGTGGTGCCAATCAAGCGGGTTGCCTGGATGGTGTCAAGCTTCTTGAATGTTGTTGGAGCTGCACTCATCCAGGCAAGTGGGGAGTATTCCATCACACTCCTGACTTGTGCCTTGTAGATGGTGGAAAGGCTTTGGGCAATCAGGAGTGACTTACTTCCTACAGGATTCCAAGCCTCTGACCTGCTCTTGTAGTCACAGTATTTAGGCAATTTGAGTTTCTGATCAATGATAATCCCCAGAATGTTGACAGTAGATTTTTCACTGATTGTAACGCCATTGAATGTCAGGGCGCAGTGGTGAGTTTGTCACTTATTGATGATGGCCATAGTCTGACATTTGTGTGGTGCGAATGTCACTTGCCACTTGTCAGCCCAAGCTTGGATATCGTCTAGACCTTGTTGTATTTAAATGTGGACTGTTTCAGTATCTGAGGAGTCCTGAGTACCCACTAAACATGGCAAAAAAAGTTAGGATTTGTGCATCTGTTCTCAAGTGACTTGAATTAAGTAATAACTGTAATTGCAGTCATTCAGTCAATCAAACTGATTGAAAACAAAATACTGTGGATGGTGGAAAGCTGGAATAAATCCACACAATGGTGGAGAAACTCAGCAGGTCTCTCTGTATCCGTGAAGAGTGAAGAATCATATTCAATCTGAAATGGTAACTCTCTCTCTCTCTCTACAGAAGCTGCCAGACTGTGCTGAGTTTCACCAGCAATTTCTGTTTCTATTTCAGTGAATCAACCTCACCGACACTGAAGATTTTCTTTATACAACAATAGAGTCAACTCTTGTTAAAGGCGTTAGTTGAGTTTTGAACATGTGATATCTGAACATATGACAGGTTCTTGAATTTTCCTTATCCTCATTGGATTCTTGCAGCTAAGTATCTTCACCAGGAGCTGTTGTGCAAGAACAAGGGACAGAATTTTATGGCCCCTCCTGCTGGTGGTTTTGAAGATGATGCAGGCTGGTGTGGGAGGGCAGGGTTTGTCCAATGCAGCATGTGGGCCTGCTTCCACCTAATAACCCAGCTTTATCTGCCCCCACTTTATGGGGGATGGAAGTGCGGCGGTGTCACCCTGCCCTTGATCTGGTGAACATTAAAACACTGTGGCCAATGCAGAGTCTCATCCCAACACTGCCACATTTTTCTCCCCCAGACAGAGGGAGATCTCCCCCAGGGCCGTAGGTTGTCCATCAGTTTTAATAGCACAGTGGTGTTCAAGGATGAAGTGGTGGGGGTGCTGGATGCCCCTTTTGCCCTCCGTCTAACCCTCCCTTGACTCTCTCAAACACGGCTTCTCTACTTCCTCAACCTGAGTCTTGTTAGCCTGAACCAGCTGATTGCCTAGGCACAGCTTCAGTTCACATATCCCAGCTCCTTTTCTTTGGGACCAGGCTGTGGCCAACATTTGAATCAGGTGCTACTGGGACTACAGCGTCAGCAGACATCCAAATTCATCAGCAGCTGAATTGCTGATGTTTGTTTCCCCTATGGGGCTCCAAGTCTCACTCTTCGTTAATGAACGACCTGCTGAATGTTAAACAGCCACACAGGAACTGCCACCCTGCCACCTCTTCTGGTGTGGCTCTGGTGGGAAGAGGGAGCTCTGCCATTTGAAAAATCCTGGCCAAGGATAAACTGTACGATTTCAAGTAACTTAGGACAGCATACTTTGTATGGCTGAGGGATACATTGAAATGGTGGGCTTGGGAATTTCCATTCTGTTGTAGGGATAAATGAGCAGATGAAAACTCACTCACATTTCACTGAGAATGAAGACAGAAAATCCTGGCTCTCTAGTTTAATTTGAATGCACTTGTTAACTCTCCAAACACATATGCTTGAAGCATCACATTAGGATTGCACAATTGCCACTTTTCTCTTGTTATGGTGACTTACACTGGATTCCACAGGTGACCAGAAACTCTGTATGACCTTTATTTTCAATCATTTATTTGTAAACCAGCACTAAGCATTTCAAATGCAGAGACAAACAGTAATGCTAATCCACTGTTCATACACACTTTAGAACAGTACTTACTGGATAAAGATTAAGAAATGGATTTTTTTTCTCTCTTCTCCCAGTCAGTTGCTTCAGATGAGACAAATTAACTCATTACACATTGGATATCAAACCTGGTTTTCCTAATCTGCAATTTCCTATATCAAATAAATCTGCATTTATAAATGATAGTGAGTAATGTCTCATAGCATTGAAAAGGTTCAGTACTAAACATGAGTTTGCGAGTATTTGCAACAACATATGCATGGCTTACAGGAAAGTAGATCACATTAGATCACATTAGATCATGGGAATAAAGTTTGAAAGGGCCTTTGATTGTAGCTAATGTCTACTAGATAATCACAGTTACACTAACCACAATATTGACTTTTGATGTTATTGCATTGGTTAGTAATATTAGTAAAGTGGGGCTGTGCTCTGATAAATGATTGGTTATTGGTAAGACTATGCAAATGGTGTAAGGAAAACTATGCTTGCAGCACAGTAGCTCAGTGGTTAGCACTGCTGTTTCACAGTGCCAGGAACCTGGGTTCGATTCCACCCTTGTGTGACTGTCTGTGTGGAGTTTGCACATTCTCCCTGTGTCTGTGTGTGTTTCCTCCCACAGCCCAAAAATATGCAGGTCAGGTGGATTGGCATTGCTATAGTGTCCCATAGCCATGGGAAATGCAAGGATAAGGTAGGGTTGTGGGTCTGGGTGCCATTCTCTCTTTGGAGGGTTTTGTGGATTTGATGGGCCAACTGGCCTGCTTCCAAACTGTAGGGATTCTATGATTTCTTAAAGCTACAGACATAAGCCATCTTTTCTTTTGAAATTTCGACTGAGGTTCATGGAGGCTAAATAAATTCCATTTCATGGCCTAACGTCATTTATTCCAAATATTCTACTCCCATTTAATTTGCCAGTCATGTACCAAGAATCTCAACCATCTGGGAAGGGTCTAGGCCCGAAACGTCAGCCTCTCTGCTCCTGTGATGCTGCTTGGCCTGCTGTGTTCATCCAGCCCTGCACCTTGTTGTCTTGCATCCTAAAGATTTGTTTGCCAACTGCAATGTCAGGAAAATTAGAAAATGGCCAATAGTCTGAAGAAATGTCCTGTATGACATTGCCACTCGTACACATTTATTATATTTAGATAACATTTTCTCAATATACTCAGTAATCTAAGCGAAAATCAGGTATTTCAATCCCAAATAGTAACTGTTTAATAGATTACTAATTGTTTGTTGGACAACTAGAGCTGCTTCACAAGTTACAAAATTTCAGTCTTTGGATGATTGGTAAAAGGAGAGCATGGAGGATCGGCCTCTGTTGAATTGTGAATAAATGATCACAGCAAACATCCATCTATTTCCAAATCGTCAGAAATAAATCCTGACCTTGTAAACATTGACATTCACCTTGAGCATAATAGATGCTTGCTTATCAGAGACAGAGCTCTGGAACAATGCTAGCTGGATGCCAGTTTGTCAATAAAAATTGATTTAAATATCTTAAGATGTTAAAATTAACTTAGCATTTTAATGCTAGAACCTGCCTGTGGGTTAGTCATCACAGTTCTCTCCACAAGTACATCTTATGTTTTTTAAGATCCAGAGTGTACCTTGTCTTAAATAGGGTTCAGTTGAATCTAATTAGATTCTTGTGGGAAAAGAACCTCTTGTTACTGTATTCAGAATTATTAGAATGGACTGTACGTCCATCATTGTCTTCTGGTAGAGGATGGTGAAAGGGTTAATACTGAGGAGCTCCTTAAGCACCGCCCACAATGATGTTATCATATTGACCTGGTAGAGGATTTAAAGTCTGAAAGGAGTTTGACCTAGCATTCATGTCCACTCATAATCTCCATAATAATGCCTATCACAACAGTGTAACTTAATCAACAGTGTAATATGCAATAAGATATGTATTGTTTAAGAGAAAAGCCTCTTCTCATTAGAATACCAAGCGCTGTTTTCTCATACACCACCAAGCCAAGATGAGCCTTCAGGTTATTACTCGAAAAGAGGACATCGGCAACAATCTTACTCCCAGGTGAGCACTAATGCTGACAGCCTCCTACAACCAAGTGGCCTGTGGTGAGGATTGTTTAATGGAACGATGGAAGAATTTCAAGACAGGTTTTCCTGAGTTTCATGGGCTCAGATAGAGCCTGTTGACAAAAGCACAGTAGATATGAGGAAGGAAAAAGACCTTAACATGTTATCGGCATTTTAGACATCTACTCTACTTTCCCGAACACTCCTCATATCCCTTGATTGCCTGAGAGATCAAATGTTTGTCTGTCTCAGCCTAAAATCTTTCAAGTGATGGTATATCCACAACTCTCTAGGGTAGAGAATTCTGTAGATTCATAATCCTTTGAGTGATGTAATTTTACCTCAATTCAGTTCTAAATGATTGACCTCTTATCCTGAAACTATACAGTCATGTTTTAGATTCCCAGGTGAGTGGGAACAATCTTTTGGTATCTACTTTATGAGGACCTTTCAGAACTTTTTTCTGTGTTTAACCTATTTTTCCTGATCAACCTGTTCAGAGATGTTATTACACATCTCTGGAACAGGTGGGATTGAACCCAGGTGCAATATCTTGTCACTGCCCAGCTCCATATTACCACTGTGCCACAACAGGGCCCCTAAAATGTTTCAACAAGATTGCCTTTCATTCTTCTAAACTCCAGACAACATGGGCCCAATTTACTCAGCCTGTTATTGGAAAGCCCGATCACCCAGAGACCAGTTTAGTAAAACCTTGCTGTACCACCTTTCTTAAAAATGGAAACAGAAACAGCAAATAGTATTCCAGATGTGGCCTCACCAAAGCCCTGCACAATTATAACTGGGACTTTAGAAAAAGGGTGGGAAACTGGAGTTGAGGGTTATCCGACCAGCCATCATCTCATTGAATGGAGGAGTGGTCTTGATGGGACAAATGGCCTGCTTTTGCTCCTACATCTTATGGTCTTATAGCAGCAAGATTTTCTCTTTTTTGTACCTTCAAAACCCTTGCAACAAAGGTCAACATGGCTTTTGCCATCCTAATTGTTTGCTGTGCCTTCTTGCTAACTTTGTGTTTCTTTAGTTTCCTCCCACAGTCCAAAGATGTGCAGGTTATTTGGGTTGGCCACGGGAAATTGCCCATAGTGTCCAGGGATGTGCAGGCTGGTTGGGTTAGCCATGGGTAATGCAGGGTTACAGGGATGGGGTAGGGAGGTGGGTCTGTGTGGGATGTCCTTCGGAGGGTCGGTGCAGACTTGTTGGGTTGAATGGCCTCAATCCGAACTGCAGGGATTCTATGATTCTGTGGTATAAGTATATCCAACTCTCTGTGAATGACCACCTTTCAAAAGAATCTATTTTTCCATTCGTGAATAATTTCACATATCCCTACATTTTATTTCAACAGCCATCTTTTTTCCGACTGTCACATTCACCCAATATGGACTCACTGATTTGAATAAGTGCAGTATAAATTTGAAATAAGCATTTTATTAAAATAGAATGGAGTTGAGAGGTCAGGTGACCTTTTCTTTCCTATCAAAGTACACATAACTACACAAGAGCCCTGGAGGTAGCCTTTATGTCTTGAGAACACATTAAAATGCAAATGAACTTTTGGAACATCTTGTTGAGAGATCATTGAAATGCAACAGGCATATCTTGTGGATTAGTAATAACTCAAATCTAAATAATTATCAGAACTAGAGACAATACAGTGTGGAGCTGGAGGTACACAGCAGGCCAGGCAGCATCAGAGGAGCAGGAAAGTTGATGTTTCAGGTCGAGACCCTTCTGACACTGTATTGTCTCTGACTCCAGCATCTTCAGTTCTTGCTATCTCTGAGTGATTTATAACCCCACTGCAAAACCTCTTCTAAGATTGCCCACCTTGACGAAGTTGTCCTCTTCCCTCAGGAAAGACCTCAGTGGATCTCTCGCCCACTGCAACCCTCTGGTAATCTCCTCCACCCTGAAACTCTTCGACCACATACTTAAACAAACCCGGTACTACAGCCAGATCTAAAGAAGGGTCCCAACTCGAAACGTCAGCTTTCCTGCTCCTCTGATGCCGCCTGACCTGCTGTGTTCCTCCAGCTTCACACTGCGGTGTCTCTGACTCCAGCATCTGCAGTTCTTACTATCTCTGAGCAATTATCACAACTAGTTCACAATAGACTTGAAGAGTTTTTGGTTTTGCAGTGAAATTCCCAAGAATGAGTGTGAAAAAACATTACACGATCACAACGATGTACATGGATGAAACTCGGATCTTATTGTATGCCATGGCGAAGCTGGAAGAGACCATTCATGAAGCCAGTGAAGAAACAGGTACACTGATCAGCACATTTTAATAAGACATTTTTATAGTAGCAACAAGGAGAAAAACCCAGATCAGCACAGGAACAGATCCCTACGTCTGATCCATCAGAAAGCAGAGAATTCAAGTTTGCTTTTACATTCCTGTTGAAACAGAAACAAACCAGGCTTTCACTACAAAGACAAGGTCACAGGAGCACAGGAACAGGAGTAGGCCATTCAGCCCCTCAAGCTTGGTCCACCATTCAATGAGATCATGGCTGATCTGTGGCCTAACTCCATTTACTTGCCTTGGGCCGGTATCCCTTGATACCCTTAATAAAAAATTGTCTAAGTCAGATTTAAATTTAACAATTGAATTAGAACTGACTGCCATTTGAGGAAGTGTGTTCCAAACCTCCAATACTCCTTGTGTGTAGCAGTGATTTTCTAACATCTCCCCTGAATGGCCTGGCCCTAATTCTCAGACTATGCCTCTAATTCTAGAATCTTCAATCAATGTTTTAACTTTATTTACACTGTCATTCCCTGTTAATATGCTGAAGACCATGATTAGATCACCCCTTAACCTTCTAAATTCAAGAGAAAACAGGCCTGATTTGTCTAATGTCTCTTAATAACTTAACCCCTGAAGTTCAGGTATTGTACTGTACTCACTCCAGGGTCAATGTATCCTTCCTAAGGTGTGGTGCCCAGATCTGCTCACGGTGCTCTAAGTGGGGTTTAACCAGGGTTTTGTACAACTGCAGCATAACATCTGCATCCCTATACTCCAGCCATTCAGATACGAAGGCCAGCATTCCATTAGCCTTCTTGACTATTTCCTGCACCTGTTTGTGGCAACTTAAAGAGCTATGCACCTGAACCTCCAAATCTCATTGGACATCCACTTTTCTGCCTTCTAAAAAATACCCTAATTTATCCCTTTTCAGGGATGGATAACCTCACACTTGCTTCTATTGAAATCCATCTTCCACAGCGTTGCCTTTTCACCTAATCAATATCCTATTGTAATTTATACTGTCGTCAACACCGTCTACAATGTTGCCAATTTTGTGTCATCAGAAAATTGGGAAATTTGACATTTTTTGACATTATCAAAGTTGTTAATGAATATTGTGAATAATTGAGGTCCCCGTGGGACACCACTAGTCACGATCTGCCAATTTGAGTACTTACCCATCATTCCAACACTGTTTCCTGCTACTCAACCCACTTCCTATCCATGTCAATAATTTTTCCTCAATTCCATGGGCTTCCAACTTCGCTAACAGTCTCTTGTGTGGGACTTTAGCAAAAGTCTTCTGAAAGTCCATATAAATAACATCCATCACCGTACCTGTCCACCATCTTTGTTACCTCTTCAAAAATTTCTATGAGATATGTCAGGCATGACCTTCCCTTCATGAATCCATGTTGACTCTCCCTGTTTAACTGACATGTTTTGAGGTGATCCCCACCTCAGATGTCAGACTAACTAGTCTGTAATTCCCTGCTTACCCTCTGTCACCCTTCTTCAAGAGTGCAGCGACATAAGCAACTTTCCAATCCAAAGCTACAACTCCTGAATCCAGAGATCTCTGTAAGAGTATGGTTAGGCCATCAGCAATGTGCTCAATGGGAACCGTCAGGATGGAAACTATCAGGTCCTGGGGATTTGTCACTCTTCAGTTCCATTTATTTCCCCATTATTGATGATTTACTTAAACTAATTTTAGATAGAACTTATCCTTTATTCTCTGTTAATTTTCTTGGGACTTATGACAAGCTCTCCTCCTTTTCTGATGTGAATATTGAAGCAAAATAATTGTTTAACATTTTCCCACGGTCACTGACAATATCCCCACTCCCAGCCTTCAGTGTGCCGATAGTATTCTTAACTAGGAGATAGTAGGAACTGCCGATGCTAGAATCTGAGATAGCAAGATGTGGAGCTGGATGAACACAGCAGGCCAGGCAGCATCA
>NC_063335.1:32616960-32627592 GCF_021869965.1 Rhincodon typus
TCTTAACTAGCTGCTTTCACTTTATATAACAACAAAATCTCTTTTTATTGTCTTTTATGTCCCTTATAAGTTTCTTTTCATTACCCTTTTTAGCTGCTCTTATAAGCTGCTTTGTGGCCCTTTGTTGGTTTTTGTATTTGTCGCATTCTGTGGGATCTACACTGTTCTTTGTGCTTGTATAAGCCCTTTCTTTTAATTATATGCTTTCCCTTACCTCCTTAGATGTCCGTGGCTGTTTTCTTTTGTGTGAGCAGGAGCTTTTCCTTCTCATGGGTACGAATTGCTTTTGATAGCATTAAATGTTTCTTTAAACACCATCCACTGTTCCTCAGTTTTTTCATCAATTAGCAGAGCTTCCCAGTTTCCTGTGGACAGTTTCTGCCTCATCCCATTGAAGTCTGTCTTACTTCAGTCCTGCTGAGAAGGTGCTGGTGTTGGATGGGGTGGACAAGGTCAGAAATCACACGATACCAGGTTATAGTCCAACCTGAAGAAGGACTGAGGCTCCAAAAGCTTGTGTTTTCAAATAAACCTGTTGGGCTATAGCCTGGTGTCATGTGATTCCTGACCTTACTTCAATCCAAAATTCTACTGTCCGATCCTTGATTAGCTCGTACAAACATTACATGAAACTCGATCTTGTATGATCACTATTTGACAAACGTTCATGAACAACCAAGTCAAGAATTAAATCAGTGCATTGCTCATTTCTTGATCAAATATTGCTTGGCCCTTGTCACATCCAAGATGTATTGCTGTAGGAGGCTCTCCCAGACACAGTCTAGAAAATCATAACCTTTCTGGCAGCTGCTGGTCTGTCTCTTCCGCTCTGTTAGGACTGTGTTCAGATTAAAATTCTCCGTTAAGATACACTGCCTTTGCTGCGTAGCTGCCTAATTTCAGCATTTATACAATCTAGCACTTCTTTTCCAATACCAGGAGGTCTATGTATGACACCTATTATGGTTTTTCTATTCCTTTACGGTTCCATCCATTAGGTCTCCACTGGGTGCTTTCTCTTTACTACATTCTCCCTCACAATAGAATTGATCCTGTTGCTAATCTGGAATGCTACTCCATCTCTTTGCTATTTTCTCTTTCATAGAGTCATAGAGTCATACAGCATGGAAACAGACTCTTGGATCCAACTAGTCCACGTTGACCTTGCTCCCAAACTATACTAGTCCCACTTGCCTGCTTTTGGCCCAAATTCCTCCAAAGCTTTTCTATCCATGTACTCACCCAAATATCTTTTAAATGTTGTAACTGTACCTGATATCATCGATGTACCACGGAAAGAGTTGTGGGTGGGGGCCGGAATAGGACTGGAGCAAGGAATGTTCCATGTACCTCACAAAGAGACAGGAATAACTGGAGCCCATGTGGGTACCCATGGCCACCCCTTTGAGAAAGTGGGAGGAGTTAAAGGAGAAGTTGTTGGTGGTGGGGACGAGCTCGGCCAGGTGGAGGAGGTTGGTGGTGGGTGGGGACGGTTCAGGCCTCCTTTCATGGAACTCTGTTAACTTTGTTAACTCTGTTTCTTCTCCATAGATGCTGCCAGACCTGCTGAGTTTCTCTTTTTGCTTTAGATTCCCTGCATCCACAGTTCTTTGTTTTATTTCATAACAGAAATTTGACTTAAACTGAAGTGAAGCAAGAGAAGCCTCTACTATTACAGGCAGTAAATCACGGCCATTACCGATAGCCTGACTTTCTATCTTCATTAACCCCCAGGTTCAATTTCATCTGCAGACCAAAAATGAACCACTGGCCTGTGATACTTCACACTTTCATCTCAGGAGAAGCAAGTGTGACGGTGTATCTTCGGGTCGAAGTGCATGCTACTTCTTTTGTAATAACCATCTATTCTTGAGTGTGTTTGTAAGTATGTGTGAATGGCTGCAGCTGTGAATTCATTAAAGGTGTTGAGTGATAAATATTTAAAATTAAATAAAATTACCAGCCTAGATCTGCCTGAGGAGAACACAAATAATCTGCATCTTGGATAATAGTTGATTAAAGTAATTGAACTATAGGAAGAAAGTTGTTGTTAAACAAAATCAGTGACCAAATGTCTAGCACTCGCTGTGTGAATTTGTGAAAAGCAATATGTGAACTCCTTAACATTGAAAACAATGCCACTGATATAGTAACTGATACCAAAGAGCCTTCCAATGAGGGATTGTTCCAATGCCAACTTTCAATGAAATGCATGGCACAATTACTGAATTTAATTGATGATAATCTGTGATCGGAAAAAGTGAGTAACTGGATCCAAAACGTTAACTCCTATTTCTCTCCAAAGATGCTGTCAGACCTGCCAAGCCTTTCCAGCAATTTCTGTTTTCATTTCTGATTTCCAACATCTGCAGTTCTTTCAATTTTTTTTTGGACAAAAATGTTTTTACATTTACCACAATTACTTTATGAAAATGTCAAATACATTGCAAACTCTGACTGAAATATTAAATTGAAGATTTTGAACAGCGATACTATTTTTGATGGGCATCAGTGAATAATACTAGTGAAGGTTGGAAATGAGATTTACCAAATTGAGTGGGTTAATGTTAAAGCTTTTAGCTTCTATCTCTCACAATGGGCTGAGCAAAGTTCACAGGCATTAATGCTTTATCACCTACTGTGTAGTTGAAATTGTTTTGTATATTAGTGAATAATGACTCGCCATTTAGATGAGGAAAATATTAATCATTCATATGTACATTCAGAATTGTATTTACATTGTGTTAAAACATTTGGTTGCTGGTTGCTATGTTCCTTTAAAATTAACCTGCTTTCAATCTCTAAATGTACCTAATAAGCCATAAACTAATTTGATCACTTTTAAGAAACCATACTTTAAAAATGTGTTTCTTTTTCCCTTAAAATCTTATTTGGCCACTTGCCACCAAACTATTGTGTTAAAGTACACAGTTCCATACAGTAGCTTCGATAAACAACTGGTTAATCCTATCTAAAGCACAATGATCTCTCAAATGTCAACCAAGCTTGGAATTTAAAGTTACATTTCAGAAGTGACTATAAAGACTATCAGACCGACAGTCAGTTGATCATCTTTAAATTATTAAAGGTATCAGTATGGTTCAGCATACAATTAACATTTAGAAGGATTAATGATAGAATTTATTATTATCTAGTACCTCTAATGGACTGAGAACATCTCAAATTACTTCATATTTAATTACAATATCATTCTGAAATATAGTCAAATTTTTGCAACATGACTGTCAGTTGTAACAGAGAAATGAAATAAATGAGCAGCTAACCTATTGTGATGGTGCTGGTTGAGGAGAGAATGCTACCTGGGACTCCTTTCCTGGTCTTCTTTAGACAATGGCAATGTAAAGGTTGGTGGGGGCGGAATTAATTTCCTTGAATTTCTGGTGTATTTCCCGTGTTAAAGTAAGTATATTTCTTGGTAGATAATGGGGGAGAAATCATTGATGGTCCTATTATGCATTAAAATTCCACCCCAACACTTCCTAACCTCCCTCTTGCCTTTAGTCTATCCTGCAATAGCTACTTGTTGTGTTTTGAGTGTCAGGAATCTAGAAAACGTGGTAACATCATTGATCTTTCAAGGCTATTCTATAATATGTCTGTTCTGTGACTCAGCTTGAGTTATTCACTTTACTGTCATTTTCTTTGCTATCCTACCCCACAAATCTATCAATCTCAGTCTTGAAAGTGTCAGTTAGCCCAATCATCTGGATGAGTTCTAGAGTTCCACTGTCTTCTATGTGGCAGATGCTTTCCTGATTTCATTATCTTAGGTCTGATTTTAAGTTCATCTTCATTATTTTTCCGGGTTCTCCAACTGGAGGAATTAATTTCTCCTGTCAAAGGTCTTTATTACTTCAACATCTTGCTTGGAGCCGTGTCATCATTCTGGTGAATCTGCACCTTCTAAGTTCACTTTATCTTCTGCTGCCATGATTGACACCTCTCTAAACGACCAAAGTTTCGCTTCCTGATTTTGGTACTGCAATGTATTGAAAGAAAAACTGCAGATTTGGCTCCATAGCACCATTGATTCCTGTGCTGTGGGAAATGGTTGATGAAATAAATGGTGGGTCTCCTGTCCTGATGACATGCAGCATGACACGTGCTGAGTACCAGCCTGGGAAACCTACAGATTGGGTAGATCATGATGAGAATTAGTATCTCACACTGATTTGGCACCCCACCTGCCATTTCAGACTTTGCTAATGCCATAAAAACACACACACAGCTCAGTGTCTTGTATTGGCGTTGGCAGATGTTCTTCCAGTAAGAGAGAATATTGCTAGACCTTTGAAATGTGTGAAAGACCTTTGAAGATCAAACCTGATACCAGTCATGGGGGCTAAAGTTGTGGTCCTTTTGGGTTGTAATATGACTTGTGATAGAAAATAAACAGCATAGAAAAGAATCTAGTCATAGAGGGAAGAGGAAGACGACTAGCAACTGAGGACCTTATCCTGAATACATGACCTGAAGATTTATCTTCAGATACAATGACTTTGTATAACTCAGTCAGGACCAGTGTTTATGGCAGGTACACTTCAGCAAGTAGCTGGTCACAGCACTGTCCAACCAGACCTAAAACTACAGAGCAGAGTGAGGACAACTGAACTGTACATGGAAGTAGTGAGATATGTTGTGAGGTTTGCTAGCAGTGGTGCACGTGTGAGGATAAGGTGAAGCATCTGAATGCTAGACATGAGACCTGACTGTGAGAAATTGTTCCTAGATGAACAGCGGGAATATGCAGCATTGAGCTGTGTGTGTAGTTGCAGATGCAGTATCTTGGAAGATGCATTCAGTGGACTTGATGACTTGTAAAAAGTAATTGAGTGTTTTCTGCCATTGCAGGCAGGCAGTTCCATGGAGTTGAATGCACGTATGATACTCTGGGGCTACCAGCTCAGAGGCCAGTTAAGGCCTTGTCTGGAGGGTCCCCTGTGGAAAGATTCCCTTTCATCTCCTTTCCAGCCAGGCTTCAAATGTTGCATCAGAGAATGTACAAGTCCTCTCTCTCTTACCTGCTGCTCCATTGCTCAGACGTCTTCTGATGCAGAAAGCCTTTAACAGCAACTCTGGCTTTTATTGCAGCCAGAATCCATGAGCCATTTTAAAAGGTACAGGCTGGTTTTAAGACATTTAGGCTGGATTTCATACATGCTGGTTTTACATAAATCAGAGGTCATGGTTGAGGGAGTCTGCCTGTAGCAGATCTAGCATAGTGACACACACCAAAATCACACATATCAACAGGCAATACAAAGATTGCTAGCAGTCTTCATTACTTCTATCAGTTGTCAGCCTCCCATCCTTTAAATGGACTTACCCAATTTATATACCCACCTGATATTCCACTTTCCCTCTTGAATACATTCTGCATCTGTGCAATAGCTCTTAGTGATTTGTATACATGAATACTGGAACCCCTTTGTTCCTCCACTTTATTGCCATTAATAAAAGATGCTGATTTGACTTCATTGGACCCTAAGTAAGTTTTAAGACAATTATAGATAAGGATAAGACTGATCCTTATCTGAAAGTGCCAAAATGGGGGAAGACTAATTATAACAGGATTAGGTGGGAACTGGAGAAATTAGATTGGAGTGTGGATGGGGTGGCGGGGGTGTGGGCGTGGAAATGTCGGCTGCTTGAGGGTAAATCCATATCTGACATGTGGTGGGGGGGAAGTCTTTTAAAGGCCAGTTGATCAGAGTTCAGGAGCAGCATTTTCCCATGAGGATGAAAGATAAGGATGGGAAGAATCAGGAGCCCTGGACGATGAGATAAATTGAAACATTAGTCAAAAAGGTAAAAGAAACATACGTACGAGTTAGAAAGCTGAAATCAAACAAGGTCCTTGAGGAGTAAAAAGGAAGCAAAACAAATTAAAACAAGAAATTGGGAGGGCTAGAAGGGGCCATGAAACGTCCTTGGCAAGTTAAGGAGAATCCCAAGGCATTTTAGATGTATATTAGGAGCAAGAAGGTAGCTAGGGAAAGGGTAGATTTGCTCAAGGCTAAAGGATAGAATTTATGTGTGGTGCCAGAGGAAGTGGGTGAGCTCCTTAATGAGTACTTCACATTGGTATTCACCAGGTGATGGTAAGTTTAGACAGGGATATGCTGATATTCTAGGCCATGTTGATACTAAGAAGTTGAAGATGTTGGATGAGTTGAAAAACATTAAGGTAGAGAAGACACCAGGGCCTGATGGCATCTGTCCCAGAATACCGAGTGAGGCAAGGGGAGGTTGCAGGGGCCTTGTCAGAGATCTTTATATCTGCTTTAGCCACAGGTAATGTCCCAGAAGACTGGAAGATAGCCTATGTTGTTCCTTTGTTTAAGAAGGGCGACAGGAATAATACGGGAAATGATAGGCCAATGAGCCTCACATCAGTGTTAGGGAAATTATTAGAAAAGATTCTTGGGGATAGAATTTACTTACATTTGGAGAAGAATGTACTTATTAGGGAAAATCAGCATGGCTTTGTGCAGGAGAGGTCTTGTCTCACAAACTTGTTTGAGTTTTTTGAGGAAGTGATAAAAAAAGATTGAGGCTGGGGCAGTGGTTGTTGTCTACATGGAATTGTGGTAAAGCATTTGACAATGGTAGGCTTGTCCAGAAGATTAAGTCATATGGGATTCATGGTGAGTTGCTAATTTGGATGAAAAATTGGCTTGGTCATAGAAGACAGAAGATAATTGTGGAGGGATGTTTTGCTGACTGGAGGTTTGTGACCAGTGCAGTTCCACAAGGGTCGGTGTTGGAACTTCTGTTGTGTTTAATGTATGTAAATGATTTGGATGACGATGTAGGTGGTTTGATTAGTAAGCTTTCATATGACACAAAAGCTGGTGGATTTGAGGACAATGCGGAAGGTTATCAGAGAATACAGCAGGATATAGGTCAGTTAGAAAGTTGATTGGAGAAATGGCAGATGAAGTTTAATCTAGATATGCGTGAGGTGATGCACTTAGGGAGATCAAATGCAAGAGGCAAATATACAGTAAGTGTCAAGACCCTTGGGAGCATTGATATATAGAGGGTTCTTGGGGTACAAGTCCATAGTTCCCTGGAAAAGGCAACACAAGTGGATAAGGTGGTACAGAAGGAGTACAGCATGCTTACCTTCATTGGTTGAGGCATTGAGTATAAAAGTTGGTAAGTTATGTTGCTGCTGTATAAAACTTTAGTTAGGCTGCATTTGGAGTACTGTGTGCAGTTCCGGTCGCCACATCATGGGAAGGATGTGGAGGCTTTGGAGAGGGTGCAAAAGAGGTTTAACAGGATGTTGTCTTGACTGGAGTGTATTAGCTATAAAGAGATCAAACAAACTTGGATTGGTTTTTCTAGAATGTTGAAGGCTGAGGAGGCAACCTGAGAGAAGTATGTAAAATTCTGAGAAGCATGGATAGAGTGGATAGTTTAAGTCTTTTTTCCACAAGGTAGAAATGTCAAATACTAGGTGCATAGACTCATAGAGTAATACAGCATGGAAACAGGCCCTTCAGCCCAAACTGGCCCATGCTAACCATGGTGCCCACTCAGCTAGTCCCAGTTTCCCACATTTGGTCCATATCCCTCTAAGCCCTTCCCATCCACGTACCTATCCAAATGTTTTTTAAATGTTTCTTTTGTACCTGCCTCAACCACTTTCTCTTGCAGCCCATTTCATATACACACCACTCTCTGTGTGACGAAGTTGCCCCTCAGGTCCTTCTTAAACCTTGTCCCTCTCACCTTAAACATATGTCCTCTAGTTTTCAATTCCCCATCCCTGGGAAAAAGACTACATGCATTCATCCTGTCTATGCCCCTCATGATTTTATACACCTCATTCTCCTACATTCCAAGGAATAAAGTCCTATCCTGGCCAACCTCTCCCTGTAACTCAGGCCTACTAGTCCTGGCAACATCCTCGTAAATCATTTTTGCACACTTTCCAGTTTAACCATGTCTTTCCTATAACACAGTGACCAAAACTGCACACAATACTCCAAGTGTAGCCTTATGTACAACTTATTCAACTGTGACACAACATCCCAACTCCTGCCCTCAATGCCTCCACCAATGAAGGCCAGCATACCAAATGCCTTCTTCGCCACCCTGTCAACCTGTCACACCACTTTCAACAAACTATGTACTTGTACCCCGAGGCCCTCTGTTCCACAGCACTCTTCAGAACCGTACCACTTACTGTACAAGTCCTACCTTGCTTTGACTTTCCAAAGTGCAACACCTCACACTTATCTGTATTGAATTGCATTTGCCAGTCCTCATTCAAATTCCTCATCTGATCAAGATCCTTCTGTAATTTTTGGTAATGTTCCTCACTATTAAAGATATCTCCTAATTTTGTATCATTCGCAAACCTACCAATCATGTTTTGTACACTCACATCCTGATCATTTGTGTAAATAATAACAACAAAGGTCCCAGCACCGACCTCTGTGGCACATCACTAGTCACAGGCCTCCAGTCCAAGAAACAACCTTCAACTATCACCCTCTGCTTCCTACCATCCAGCCAATTTTGAATCCAATTAGCTAACTCTCCCTAGATCCCTTGCAACCTAATCTTCATGACTAGCCTGCTGTGTGGGATCTTGTCAAAGGCCTTACTAAAGCCCATATAGACAACATCCACTGCCCTACCCTCAACGATCCTCTTGGTTACCTCTTCAAAAAACTCAAAAAGATTTGACAGACATGACTTCCCGCACACAAATCCGTGCTAACAATCCCTAATCAAGCTTTGACTATCAAAATATTGGTTGATCCTGTCCCTCCGTATCCTCTCCACTAACTTGCCTACCACTGATGTCAGGCTCTCTGGCCAGTAGTTCCCTGGCTTATCTTTGCTACCTTTCTTAAACAATGGAACAACATTAGCCATTCTCCAGTCTACCGGAACTTCACCAGTGAAGATGAAGAAAAAATCTCAGCAAGGGCCTCTGCAATTTCTTCCCTAGTCTCCCACAACATAGGGTTAGGGTGAGAGGGCAAAAATTTAACGAAGATGTGAGAGGAAAGTTTTTTACACAGAGGGTGGTAGGTGTCCGTTTCACCAGGTTAGTGTCTTGTTCTAAGATCCACCTGGCAGATCTTCCGAAGGTAAAGTTCCCACAGTTCCAGAGGACTGTTCTATCATTAGAGAGACCTTAGGGTCACTATGTGTCAGGCAAGGGGAGAGCTTGAAAAGGAGAGTCCTTGACGGTAACTTCAGCCTGTGATGGGAATTGAATCCATGCAGTTGGCATCACTCACCAGCTGTCCAACCACCTGAACTAACCAAGCCCCACACCGCACCACTTCCCATTAAACAGTAAAGAGAAGATAAAGCCAGGCCATTATTTCAATGTGCGAATAGCAGACATTAGGTATTGATTTAACCTGGTGAAGACACATTGAAAGAACTTCCAGGATCAGTAGTGAAGCAGAACCCTTTTGGACACAAGCTGTAATTTGGTTTCTTTATTTGAGGAGATGAGCTAATGCAGCTACATGTTTGTCCTTATTTGTATTCATCTGGTGATTGTGTGCTCTGCTGCAATTATAGTGGCTTTGACAGTTCGCTGGGAGAAGGTCACTTCTCTGCCTTCTCCAACAACATATTTCACATGGAATGATGAAACATAAACAGTATTGGAGGACTTGATCTGTGTAAAGATTTGAAAAATGAATGAAATTGGACAAACATTCTTTGATACCGTTGGAAAAGTCAACACTCATGTCAGAAAATAATGTAAATAGTAGTTTCAGTCATTCAGAAGAGAAAGGGTCAATTCTAGCCACAATAAGTTTGAATATAGGATTGCTCCAATGTGAAAATAATCTGTCAACGACAAATATATTATTGAATCCTTTGTAACACTACTTTCATTTAAAAAATGTAATCTGATTTTCTTGAATAAATTTTGAGACACCAGCATTCACAAAGATTAGCAATCTGCATCCTTGTTAGAAATAAGAAATATAACTCATATCTCAGAGCAGTGAGCATGTGTTCTGAAGAGTTTCTTCAATGACAAAATATAATCACCTAGATTTTGAATTTTCCTTGCTTAAGGAGATAGTAGGCTGAATTTTACAGGATGCCTTGTTTGAAGCAGTACCACTATTCCATGATCCAAACCTCAAATGACTATTGGCTAGGGAGTCAGTGAACAGCCTGCCCAGGCCCTTAATAGGCTGCAGGCAGGATTACAGCCCTGCGACGACAGGAGCACATACCTTAAAGATCAGGAACAGTGGCCACTGCTGAGATTATTGGCAGTTACTGATGGATATCGTCACTGGAGCTAGACACCATTGGGTGTTGGTGGTGATGGTAGTAGATGCGGTCTTGGTGGCATTCGTGATGGAGATGGTGGTGTTGGAGGTGGTATTGGTGTTGGTGCTGGTATTGGAGATGGGGGTGTGGGAAATGGTGATGGTGGTGGAGATGGGGGTGATGGTGGTGGTGCTGATGGTGGTGGTGATGGTGGTGGTGGTGATGGTGGTGATGGTGATGGTGGTGGTGGTGGTGGTGGTAATGGTGGTATTGGTGGTGGTGCTGATGGTGGTGGTGATGGTGATGGTGGTGGTGGAGATGGTGATGGTGGTGGTGGTG